>NW_022196891.1:84114971-84134980 GCF_008632895.1 Mastomys coucha
AATTACACCAGACTTCTCACCAGAGACTATGAAAGCCAGAAGATCCTGGACTGATGTCATACAGACCCCAAGAGAACACAAATGCCAGCCCAGACTACTATACCCAGCAACACTCTCAATTACTATAGATGGAGAAACCAAAGTATTCCATGACAAAACCAAATTTACACAATATCTTTCTACAAATCCAGCCCTTTAAAGGATAATAAATGGAAAACTCTAACACAAGGAGGGAAACTACATCCTAGAAAAAGCAGGAAAGTAACTTTCAACAAAACCAAAAGATAGATAGATATATGAATAGAATTCCAACTCTAGCAACAAAAACAACAGGAAGCAACAATTACTTTTTCTTAATATCTATTAATATCAATGGACTCTAGTTCCCAATAAAAAGACACTGACTAATAGACTGGATATGTAAACAGGACCCAAAATTTTGTCACATACAAAATTTTTGAAGGAAACCCACTTCAGTGGCAAAGACAGATACTCCCTCAGAGTAAAAGGATGGAAAACAATTTCCCAAGCAAATGGCCCCAAGAAACAAGCTGGAGTATCCATTCTAATATCAAATAAAATTGACTTTCAACCTAAAGTGATCAAAAAAGATAAGGAGGGACACTTCATACTCATCAAAGGTAAAATCTACCAAGATGAACTCTCAATTCTGAACTTCTATGCTCCAAATTAAAGAGCATCTACATTCATAAAAGAAACTTTACTAAAGCTCAAAGCACACATTACACAGCACACAATAAGAGTTGAAAACTTCAACACCTCACTCTCTGCAATGGACAGATCATGGAAACAGAAACTAAACAGAGACATAGTGAAATTAACAGAAGTTATAAAATAAATGGATTTAACAGGTATCTATAGAACATTTGATCCTAAAACAAAAGGATATACCTTCTTCTCAGCACCTCATGGTACCTTCTCCAAATATAAACAGTCACAAATCAGGCCTCAACAGATACAAGAAGATTGAAATAATTCCTTGCATCCTATCAGATCACCATGGGCTAAGGCTGGTCCTCCAAATAACAGCATAAACAGTAGAATGCCCACATACACTTGGAAGCTGAACAACACTCTACTCAATGAAAACCTGGTCAAGGAAGAAATAAAGAAAGAAATTAAAGACTTTTTAGAGTTTAATGAAAATGAAGCCACAACATACCCAATCTTACAATACACAATGAAAGCAGTCCTAAGAGGAAAACTCATAGCTCTGGGTGCCTCCAAAAAGAAACTAGAGAAAGCATACACTAGCAGTTTGACAGCACATCTGAAAGCTCTAGGATAAAAAGAAGCAAATTCACCCAAGAGGAGTAGATAGCAGGAAATAATCAAACTCAGGGCTGAAATCAACCAAGTGGAAACAAAAAGAACTATACAAAGAATCAACCAAACCAGGATCTGGTTCTTTGAGAAGATCAACAAAACAGATAAACCCTTAGCCAGGCTAACTAGAGGGCAGAGACAGTATCCTAATTAACAAGATCAGAAATGAAAAGGGAGACATAACAACAGACACTGAAGAAATCCAAAAAGTCATGAGATCCTACTACAAAAGCCTATACTCAACAAAACTGGAAAACCTGGAGGAAATGGACAGTTTTCTAGACAGATACCAGGTACCAAAGTTAAGTCAAGGTCAGATAAACAATCTAAACAGTCCCATATCCCCTAAGGAAATAGAAACAATTATTAATAGTCTCCCAACAACAACAACAACAACAACAACAAAAACAGGACCGGATGGGTTTAGTGCAGAGTTTTATCAGTCCTTCAAAGAATATTTAATAACAATATTCCTCAAACTATTCCACAAAATAGAAACAGAAGGTTCTCTACCCAATTCATTCTATGAAGCCACAATTACACAAAGACCTAACAAAGGAAGAAAACTTCAGACCAATTTCCATTATGATTATTGATGCAATGATACTCAATAAAATTCTTGCAAACCAAATCCAAGGACACATCAAAATGATCATCCATCATGATCAAATAGACTTCATCCCAGGGATGCAGGGGTAGTTTAATATACCAAATCCATCAGTGTAATCCACTATATAAACAAACTCAAAGAAAAAAAAATCATATGATCATCTCATTAGATGCTGAGAAAGCATCTGACAAAATCCAATACTCCTTCATGATAAAAGTCTTGCAAAGATCAAGAATTCAAGGCTCATACCTAAACATAGTTAATGCAATATACAGCAAACCAATAACCAACATCAAACTAAATGGAGAGAAACTTGAAGCAATCCCACTAAAATCAGGGACTAGACAATTGCCAGAGCAATTAGACAACAAAAGGAGATCAAAGGAATACAAATTAGAAAGGAAGAAGTCAAATTATCTCTATTTGCAGATGATATGATAATATACTTAAATGACCCCAAAATTCCACCAGAGAACTCCTAAACCTAATAAATAACTTCAGCAAAGTAGCTGGTTATAAAATTAACTCAAGCAAGTCAGTGGCCTTCCTCTATGCAAAGGATAAACAGGCAGAGAAAGAAATTAGGGAAACAACACCCTTCACAATAGTCACAAATAATATAAAATACCTTGGAGTGGCTCTAACTAAGCAAGTGAAAAATCTGTATGACAAAAACGTCAAGTCTCTGAAGAAAGAAATAGAAGTTCTCAGAAGATGGAAAGATCTCCAATGCTCATGGATTGGCAGGATTAATATAGTAAAAATGGCCATCTTGCCAAAAACAATCTACAGATTCAATGCCATCCCCATGAAAATTCCAACTCAATTCTTCACAGAGTTGGAAAGCAATTTGCAAATCCATCTGGAATAACCAAAAACCTAGGATGGCTAAAACTATTCTCGACAATAAAAGAACTTCTGGAGGAATCACTATCCCTGACTTCAATCTGTCCTACAGAGCAACTGTGATAAAAACTGCATGGTATTGGTACAATGACAGGCAGGTAGATCAATGGAATATAACTGAAGACCCAGAAATGAAGCCACACACCTATGGTCACTTGATCTTTGACAAAGGAGTTAAAACCACCCAGTGGAAAAAAGACAAAAACTGGTGCTGGATCAAATGGTGGTTAGAATGCCGAAGAATGAAAATCGACCCATTCCTATCTCCTTGTACAAAGCTCAAGTCCAAGTGGATCAAGGACCTCCACATAAAGCCAGATACACTAGAACTAATAGAAAAGAAAATGGGGAAGAGCCTCGAGCACATGGGCAAAAGGGAAAATTTCTGGAACAGAATACCAATAGCTTATGCTCTATGATCAAGAATTGACAAATGGGACCTCATAAAATTGCAAAGCTTCTGTAAGGCAAAAGATACTGTCAATAAGACAAAATGGCAGGCAACAGACTGGGAAAAGACCTTTTTCAATCCAATATCCTATAGAGGGCTAATATCCAATATATACAAAGAACTCAAGAAGTTAGACTCCAGAGAAACAAATAACCCTATTAAAAATGGGGTACAGAGCAAAACAAACAGTTCTCAACTAAGGAATACTGAATGGCTGAGAAGCACCTAAAGAAATGTCCAACATCATTAGTCATCAGAGAAATGCAAATCAAAACAACCCTGAGATTCTACCTCACACCAGTCAGAATGGCTAAGATCAAAAACCCAGGTGACAGCAGATGCTGGAGAGGTTGTGGAGAAAGAGGAACACTTCTCCATTGCTGCTGGGATTGCAAGGTGGTACAACCACTCTTGAACTCAGCTTGGCAGTTCCTCAGGAAATTGGACATAGTACTACTGGAGGACCCAGCTATACCACTCCTGGGCATATACCCAAAAGATGCTCCAACATGTAATAAGGACACATGCTCCACTATGTTCATAGCAGCCTTATTTATAATAGCCAGAAGCTGGAAAAAAACCCAGATGTCCCTCAACAGAGCAATGGATACAGAAAATGTGGTACATTTACACAATGGAGTACTACTCAGCTATTAAAAACAATGAATTCATGAAATTCTTAGGGAAATGGAAGGATCTAGAGAATATCATCCTGAGTGAGGTAACCCAATCACAAAAGAGCACACATGGTATGCACTCTCTGTTAAGTGGTTATTAGCCCAGAAGTTTGGAATACAGGAAGAACAACCCACAAACCACAAGGAACTCAAGAAGAAGGAAGACCAAATGGTGGACAGTGCATTCCTTCTTAAAAGGGGGAACCAAATACCCATGGAAGGAGTTGCAGAGACAAACTATGGAGCAGAAACTGAAAGAAGGACAATCCAGAGAATGCCCTACCTGGGAATCCTTCCCATATACAATCACCAAGCCCAGACACTATTGTGGATGCCAGCAAGTGCTGGATGACAGGAGCCTGATATAGTTGTCTCCTCAGAGGCTCTGTCAAGTGCCCAACTAATGCAGAAGTAGAGGCTCACAGCCATCCATTGGACTGAGCACAGAGTCCCCAATGAAGGAGCTAGAGAAAGGACCCAAGGAGCTGAAGGGTTTACAGCCCCTTAGGACGAACAACAATATGAACTAACTAGTACCCTCAGAGCTCCCAGGGACTAAACCACCCACCAAAGAGTACACATGGTGGTACTCATAGCTGCAGCTGCATATGTAGCAGAGGTTGGCCTAGTCGGTCATCAATGGGAAGAGAGGCCCTTGGTCCTGTGAAGCTCTATGCCCCAGTGTAAGGGAATGCTAAAGCCAGGAAGCAAGATAGGGTGGGGTAGTGAGCAGGGGGATGGGGGAGGGAATAGGGTATTTTTCTTTGTTGGTTTTTTTTTGGGGGGGGGGAGGGGAAACTGGGAAAGGAGATATCATTTGAAATGTAAATAAAATAAAATAAAGAAAAAGAAAAATTTTAAAAAAGAAAGAAAAGAATGTGTGTAAATTAAACTGAAGACAGATGGCTATTCTACACTTATACCAACTTTTCACTCTCATAAGGACAAGTTAGGAGGTAGTCAAGCAGGTTCCTTAGAAATAATGACAAGAGAGAGATAGCACTTTGATTTGTATAAGTAGACTACTGAGTCTGTAGAGACAGACATGTATTGAATACAAAGACTGGAGCCCAGAGGCACACACATTTTCAAGGGTTTTCTGGAGGAACAGAACTTATAGAATGAACATATATATAGACATATAGATAAATATAAAGAGGATTTATTAAAATGGATTGCTAACAGTCCAGCTAATTCAACAATGGCTGTCTACCAACAGAAGGTTCAAGAATCCAGTAGTTGTTCAGTCTACAAGGCTGACTATCTCAGAGTGTCTTCAGTTTGCACCAGGATCCCAGAGATCTAATGCCAGTGAGAACAAGGCTGACTATCCCAGAGTGTCTTCAGTCTGTGCCAGGATCCAGAGATCTAATGCCAGTGAGATCAAGACTGACTATCCCAGAGTGTCTTCAGTCTGTGCCAGGATCCCAGAGATCTAATGCCAGTGAGATCAAGGCTGACTATCCCAGAGTGTCTTCAGTCTGTGCCAGGACCCAGAGAGCCAATGCCAATGAGAGCACAGAAAGCAGGCAAGGAGCCAAAGCTTTCTTCTTATCCAGGCTCCACGAGAAGACTCAAATTAAAGGTGTCTCTTCCCACCTCAAAAGATCTGCACTAAAAGTAGGTCTTCCTGCTTCAAGCGGCTTAATTAAGAAAAACGCCCTCCCAGGTGTATCAGCAGCCTCTTTGGTTTTGGTCAATTCTAGTTGTAGCCAGGTTGACAACTCAGAACAGCCATCACCGCATGCAACACTTGTCATGGATTATCTGTCTTGTATCCCTCTTAAGAACTCTCATGTAGTAAATAATGACACAGTAGAGCTTCACGCTTGCTGTTTCCTTGCGGTACCTTTCCTGTAGGAATCTAGGTTTGCTTTAGTTCTGGAAAACACCATGAGCTTAACAGGGCAAGGCGATGAGGTCTGAGGACACAGAGCCGGTACTTTTCAGCTAATGTGTTCTGAAGGGAACCAAGTTCTGTCTATAGCATTTAAAGCACAAACGCAACTAGACTGTCAACCCCTATGAGGTCATAACACATAGTGACAAGGATGAAATTCATTTCTAAAACATATCGGGAAGATGGGTCAAATTGGAAAGTGTCGTTCCTCTGAAACAGAAGTCACAGTTACAGTGCAGAGGCTGATCCACTTTAGCAGAGATGGCTTTCTTGAAATGTATTTTATGTTGGCATGACATTAAGCACGAGACCCCAGAGCTGTCACTGACGGCTGAAATGCTGCTAAGCCAGAGCTTCGTCCAACGTGGCAGCTGTGCTCGGCAGGGGGGTTTACTTCATGAACTACCAAAGGCTTCAGAGGTGAACCTTCAAGTCCCCTGGTCTGAGTGAGCAGCTCAGCAGCTCCAGGCCCTTCCTCACTGTGAGCAGGTGAGTCCACAGGGGCAGCCGGAGCAGCACAAGGAATTCTATCAGGAAGAGTGTAGGACAAAAGACAGACTATATGTGTTATGAGTAGACATAGCTAACCATGTGCAGCCCCCTTGTCATCTTTTGGGCATACTATTAGAGATCTCACTGCCTTTGAGATTTGGCAGCGAGCACAAACATGAACATTTCTTTTATAAATCTTGTTTATATTGGGCATAGATTGGAGACTTCCTCAGTCATGCCCTCAGAACGATAAAGTCTATTAGAACTTGCAGATGAGATTGCTTCCACCCTTTGGATATTATTTATGTGCATTAAATGTCAGAGCTAAGATGACTGATGATTTCTGAATTCATTTAACAAAACAATATATATTATTTCAGAACCCCCACAGAGATCAGTAAACAGAGCTTCAGGTTCAGGCTGGCATAGTTTCAAAATTTATCTTTCCAAAAATCGTATTTTCAAGAAAATACACTTACACTGTTTCTAGGCTTTAAGCAACATAAATGAGTTTCTCCAAAAGATGAGGACAACTAGAAGTGATTTTCTGAAGGTACCACACCGTGATGGAAAGATCCAGGAAGGGGAAGCTGGAGAGATAGCTCAGTGGTAAGAGCACTTGCCGAGATCCTCTCTCTCTCTTCAATTCAATTCAATTCAAGCTCAATTTCCAGCAGCCATACTGTAACTCAGAACTACCTGTAACTCCAGTGTGAGGGTTCCAGTGTCTCCTAGGCTCTATGAACACCAGTCACCCAATGTGGCACACACACACACCTGCCCACAAAACATCAATGTGTATAAGATAAAAATAAATCTTCAAGATGTAGGAAAAAATACACGGTAGATGTAAACTGTTCTTCACTCCTGGCATAGCACACGTCAGTGTCATCCATGGCCCTGGGTTGGTAAGACGCAGAGAAACATGGAGAGGCTTGCTAACCTTCATTCTTCTAATAGCAAACACACTCTTTCAAAATCACATGGAGATGGGATAAAAATAATGAAGACATTAACTGAATGCAATGGCCTTCTCGTTATCATAAGAAACCCCAGGGCAGGCTTGGTGTTTGAGAAGCAGTTAAACTCACTAGTAAAGGATGTGTCTGAGGAGGACTGAGAGGGCTTATCCTGTGCTTGCTTTTGAGACAGTGTTGTTATGCAGCTCAGCCTGGCCATCCTGGAGCTCACTCTGTGGATGAGACTGGTGCCAACCTACACAAGGTCCTCTTGTCTCTACTCCACTGAGTACTCCACACAGGGCTAGGAGAGGCCTTCTGAAGGAAGGAATGGAGAGAAACCCCTCGTGTGTGGTGTGGAGAGGACTCTTGGGCTGGAGGAATTGAGCAGAGAGGTGTCAGGGAGGACGTTCTGTGTTGGATGTGTCTAAGGAAAGACAGGAGAGTAAGAGAAGACCTGTGCCCTGCTCTCTAATGCTCACTTGAGGCAGGATACAAGGCAGAAGTAGGGAAAGTGAGACAGTGCACAGACGGACAGCAGTGGGGCTCCACACGCTAATGCCTTAAAAAGTGCCATCTAAAGGAAAGGCCATCCAGAGACTGTCCCACCTGGGGATCCATCCCATATACAGTCACCAAATCCCTACACTATTGTGGATGCAAAGAAGTGCGTGCTGAAAGGAGCCTGATACAGCTGTCTCCTGAGAGGCCCTGACAAAGCCTGGATGCTCGCAGCCAACCATTGGACTGAGGGCAGGATCCCCAATAGAGGAGTTAGAGAAAGAACTGAAGGAGCTGAAAGGGTTTTCAGCCCCATAGGAAGCACAACAATATCAACCAACCAGTCCCCCCCAGAGCTCCCAGGGACTAAGCCACCAACCAAGGAGTACACATGGCTCCAGCTGCATATGTAACAGAGGACGGCCTCATCAGGCATCAATGGGAGGAGAGGTCCTTGGTCCTATGAAGGCTTGATAGATGTACCAGTGTAGGGGACTCTAGGGTGGGGAGATGGGAGTAGGTGGGTGGGTGGGTGGGTGAACACCCTCATAGAAGCAGGCAGAGGGAAGATGGGATAGGGGGTTTGCAGGAGGGAGGAAACCAGGAAAGGGGCTAACATTTGAAATGAAAATAAAGAAAATACCCACCCACCTCCCAAAAAAGAGGTGCCATCCACATTCTCTTTTCAGGATCCATTTGTGCTTCAGAGCCTGCAATCATCATCAAGGGAACACGTTCTCCAGCTCAGGCATGATGTAAGAGGAAGGTTAGTCTCACTGAATAACCCAATGGTTGCGAGGTAGCCTTTCACAAATAGCTCGCTGAGTACATTTAATAAGAAAGTAATGTCAACACCTGTAATGTCTTTAACACTAACATTATAAAACTTTAAAAAGATAAAATTAAAAGGTAAATATAATTTTAAAACGCAGACAATTGGTTAAGTCATATGAATCTAGCATGACATAATTTATTCATGGCCAAATGTTTTTCATTTTAAAAACAAAATGAAAGTATTTTACTTCAATGTTCTTCACAGCTGTGGGTCTCTTTCTACTTGCAATATCTTCTCTGTTCCTATCACTCCTGAGTGACTTCTCTGGGTTAGTGGTCAGTCTCCACACTGTAGTGACTTCTGTCTCGTTAGTTAGTCTCCACACCATCATTAAATCAGGTCTCGCTAAGAGACCAGTGACCTGCAGCAGGCATGTTCTGCACTCATCTGACGTGACTCATTGGCATCTTCTGACATGGCACATCACGCCACAGTTTCTCACCTTGACTTCTTTAATAACACCGTTCCCTTGATTTTTCTCACATGTTAACACATCTCCTTTAAGGGGCTCCCTACTTCCAGTGGCCACAAATATTGGCATTCCTTAAAATGTCTCCTATCTTCCCTCTCTCCTTAACCTTTATTAGTTTATGATTTTTATGAAGTAATTTGCTCAGTTTTGCAGCTCTGGTTAAGACTGTCTGTACAAGAACTCAGTGTTCAGCCATCTCTGTGACATCTCCAATGGGTTGAGTCAAAGTCATCACAGACACGAACAGGACAGACACTGATGATCTACTCTCTCTGCTGGTCCCCAAGCTGGGTTCCTCCTTCTCTCCCAGTGACTACCTTTGCCCTTAATCAGGCTTCCTTTCATGGAAAAGGACAGGAGATTAGCAAATTTTAGCATAATAATTACTTTTACTCTTAGTATATCTTTCTTCCTTCCTTCCTTCCTTCCTTCCTTCCTTCCTTTCTTTCTTTTCTTTCTTCTTTCTTTCTTTCTTTCTTTCTTTCTTTCTTTCTTTCTTTCTCTTCTTCCTTCTTTTTTCTCCTTTGGAGACAGGGCTTCTCTGTGTAGCCCTGCCTTTCCTGGAACTCAGACTAGACTTGAATTCACAGAGATCTGCCTGCCTCTGCCTGCTGAGTGTTGGGATTAAAGGCTTGCACTACCACAACCAGTTTCTAATTGGTCCCTTCTCCTTTTATTTTGACCTCTATAAAAGTAATTATCAACACTTCTGAAAATATAAATCTCATCTTTTCAATGTTGCTTGAAAACCTTGCAAATCGCCCAGTATAAAAACCAAAGTCTAATTTTATACTAGAGTTCATCTATAGGTTTAACAATAAGATTCCTGAATCCAATATATTTACTCTCTGTCTGCCTGTCTGTCTGGTCTCTCTCTCTCCTCTCTCTCTCTCTCTCTCTCTCTCTCTCTCTCTCTCTCTCTCTCTCTGTGTGTGTGTGTGTGTGTGTGTGTGTGTGTGTGTGTGTATGGTCTCTCTTTCCTCCTCCTCCTTCTCTCTCTCTCCTCCTCCTCCTTCCTCTCTCTCTCTCTCTCTTTTTCTCTCAACGGGGTCTCTTACTGAACCTGGGGCTTCCCAGTTGGGCTAGATGGACTTCTCAGCAAGCCACACAGTTCCTTTAGCCTCTACCTCGCTGACACTGGGATTATGGGTACACACCATTGTACCTTGTTTCTATGTGGGAGGTCAGGTCCTCATGTTTGCATGGCAAGCACTCTATCAATGAACCCTCTCTCAGTACCCAATACACACACATTTACACACTCATCTCCAACCCTAAGGGCCTCCTTTCAGTTCCTTGAAATGTAAAGGCATATGTTCTCTGAGAGTTGAAAGTGCATGTTCTCTGTAATCCCAGAGCTCTGTAGAGACCTTCTACTCTCTTATCTGATCACTTGCTAAACACACACACACACACACACACACACACACACACACAAAATCAGACATACACAAACTAAACACACAACACACTAAACACACAGACAGACAGACAGACAGGGGGAAGGTATGGAGGGAGGAGGAGACAGAATAATCTTGTTTTGCTAATACTCCTTCATGTTTTACCAGCAGCACCACTGTCTTGGGCACACCCTCCCTTCCCCTGCCAACCCTGATTCCTTGCTCTACAGTCCTGCAGACCTATGGCTTTCCCATTACGGTATTTTGAGCAATGATGAATGTCCATTATTCCTCATAAACCGTCTGCTCAGTGGGAGCAGAGGCTCTCTTCGCTTTTGCTCAAGGTTACATCCTTGACTCCTAGCCTGAGTCAGATCCATACAATGTGCTCAATAAAGATTCGTCAAGTCACTGTGCAAACTTGCCATTAACATGATTTTCAAGGATTTTTAGCTGACCCTAAGGGAAAAATATCCCAATCCTAATAGAAAGCTAAATCCAAATGTCTCTATGCATCAATCCCTCCATTCAGCTAATCACAAGGAGCAGAAGGGAAAGTAGACACAACACATTCCCCCTCACACTAGGAGGATTAGAAAACACATTTAATGTGACCCACAACTAAAGAAATAAAATGTTCTAATAGAGTCAAGTACCCCACTGATGCACCCCTTGGTGTGTGCAAAGTAGGGGGAAGACTGCTTAAAAAGCTACTTAAGAGGGGAGTGCCACAGAAGATGCAGACAAGCACCTCCAGAGAGAGCAGACAAAACTGTGAAGGCACACTAAGTGTCATGGCTGCCCAAGTCAAACAGGAAGGGACAGAACTAGATCTCCCTTTGGTCATCAAATGAAGAAGGAACTAAAGTGGGGGTGGGGCTTTGTAGAAGCCAAAGATAGCAGCTCCTCCTCCATGCCAGCACCACGCCATGAACAGACAGTCCACCAGGAAGACAAAACCGCGAAGCCTTGTCCTAGGACCCTTGCCCAGAGAATGGACACCAAAACTAGCAACCTTATTAAAGCTCACATCATGCTGAAAACATCATGAAACAACGGCACTGCAAAATAAATCAAATTTTGTCAAACAACAATTAGCTATTTTAACACACAATATTTAGAAATCACATGCTTAGAGGATCTAAAAAACAAAACACAAGAAGTTGTGTTTTTATTTTACCCAGAAAAAAAATTGAGGGCAAAGATAGTTCCATAATCAGATATGAAGGGTACAATATATGTGGCCAAAATTAAATTTATTTCAGTGACAATTTAATAGATCTCATTAAAGAAAGCAGGAAAAAACAATTAAGACAGGAAGATAAGATGAAGAAGTAAATAGAAAAAGTCAGAGAGAAAACGTTAAAGTGGTTCAAATGGAAGACTTGGGTGGGAGTGATGGCTCAGCTCTTAAGGAAAGGCACCTGGTGCTCTCACAGAGGACCAGGAGTCAGTTTCTAGAACTCATGTTTGACAATTCATAAACATCCATAATTCCAGCTCCAGGGAATCTGACTCCCTCTTCTGACTTCTCTAGGTTGCTTCTCTCTCTGCTCATATACACTGTGAATACACACATACACAAACACTTATGTGTACAGGTGTGCATGCGTGTGTGCGTTCACATACACACACAAATAATAGTCCATATAAGAGGCGTGTGTGTGTGTGTGTGTGTGTGTGTGTGTGCGTGCGTGTGCGTGCGCGGGCATGCACCTGCTTCACATTGTCTTTACTTGTCTGTCTGTTGGTGGGCATATAAGCTGGCTCCATAGCGTATGTGCTATGAGCGTCAATGCAACAAGCACAGGTCACAAGCATTTCTGTGGTTTGCTGACCTAGCTTACTTCAAGAGTGGTACAGACATTTAATGCTAGCTCTACATTTGGGGGGGGGGGTTGTTTTGTTTAGGTTTTGCTTTTAAGAAATCTTCATGCTGCTTTAGAGTCTCACGAAAACCTGATCCTTCAACAAGTTAAATAACCAGCATCTCACAGAAAAAAGTTAAGAGATGCCCACACTTCTGAGGACATACATAGGCATAGGGGCCATTCCATGAGCTCTCTGCCTCTTTTCCAACATCACCACACACACACACACACACACACACACACACACACACACACACACACACACAAGCCAACCAGAGCCTTTAAAATGTAGAAGATTTGCGGTTAGGTGTTCAGTCACAGAGCAGGGCAGAGGTAGACACCCTATGAGCCTATTAGATGATGAGTTTAACTCTTGTTATTTTAGCTTAACAAAATGCAGTAAAGACTGGACACGTCAATGGTTTGTAGACTTTAAAACTCCAAAGGGAATTTTTTTTTTAGAGCTCACTGATCACGTCACACTGAAACCTCAGATAGAAAATGTTATGGGTAAAAGCTACGAAACTTCAAGGTGTCAATCAGACTCTGCCCTCCATGGGGCAGAACATCTGGGTGTGTGTTTCACATGGGTGGTGTACATTCTACAGGTCTCAGGAACAAATGTTCAGCACCATCTCTCCAAGACCCCACAGTTACCGATAAGAGGATGCAGACATTGTCCAGTTTGGGACAGTGGGTTGTGTACAAAGTGTCTATTCAAGTGGATGACCACGCTTCTTTGCAAAATCACACTCCAGTGTATCTGTTCATCGCTCAGACCAAGCACATTAGGATGAGATTCGAAGTGAACATGTGGGCTAGTGACCACAAGCTAGTACAAGGGGAACAAACAAAGGTTTTCAGAAATTCTGGATATATATGATTGCACATGCTATTCTTATTTACATCTAAAAAGTCAAATCATAAACTCTGAAATTTCATAAAGAGAACCACAAACTGATCCAAAAGAAAACAGTGATTGAGAGGTAGAGCAAGCTCAAACATACGCACGCCTGTCTCACACACACACACTGCTCTGTGGTAGACTATTATCTTTACACAAGGAAATGTTTGGTCCTGCTGCTTCATTTTCTTAAATGCAGAACAGAGAAACAAATCTCTACAGAAATGCCAGGATTTATATAAAAATATCATTATATACTTGTCCTGAAACGTACGCAAGCTTGGGGAGACTTCAAAAGGGTGGTCAGGGTCCAACCTCTGAGCTGGAGTTATGGAAAGGAAAGGGGAGAGGGGACAGAGAGGAGGGAGGGAGGGGAGGAGAGAAGGTAAGAGAAAGAGAGAAGAAATACATATATATATATATATATATATATATATATATATGTGTGTGTGTGTGTGTGTGTGTGTGTGTGTGTGTATGTATGTATGTATCACCATATATATGGTTATTTAAGACCAGCTCATGAGCAAGATATTCTCTTTCAATTACACCTAATTATTTCACTGTTTCCATTTCCTAATGACATGAAACCGCACCAAACAAACAACTGTGAAGGGCCATTGTTCAGCAAGTGTTTAATCATTGATCAGCATGCACAGAAAGATTCTGAAATTCTACAACGCTGGCCTATAGAAAGGCATATTTTATCCCAATCGGTGCGTGCGAGCACAACTGTCCCAGCCGAGGAGCACTGGACACCGCGCAGCTCGACTGTGACGACCCGCACACAGCACTTGCACCTCAATTATGATCATCGCAATCACGGTCGTTAAGCTGAATGTTCATTATCATCAGGATGCTGGTGGAAGCAGATTCAATCTCTGGGTGCAGTGCGCAAGCACTCACAGTCCCACCCAAGTTCCTACAGAAGGCGATGTGGCACATTAAGTCTGTGATGTGTTCCCTATCCTACTGCATTCCCAAAGCGTAGATGAGGAAGGTCAGCTTTATGTTCTGTGCAATATGCTTAGTTCTCTAAATTAATTCTTTGGAGTGCTGGATATTTCTGTGCTTTGTAATGTATGCAATCATGGCGGGGCGGGGCAAGCGCATGCGCAGATGAAGCAGAGGGAGGTCTGCTGCCATAATTCAGCTGTAACCAGAACCAGGCAGATGAGACAGGAGCTAGCAACACAAACCTTGGAACATGGAAGCTTATTCCAATTCAGATAGAGGACAGAGATGCTCACTTCTTTTTCAGTAAACATGAACACGGATATTTTGACAAACAAAAGATGTTTTGAGCGTGCGGAACTCTTGACTGTCAGACGCGGAGCTCCCCACACAGATGACATGAACACCAACTGACCAGGAGTTCCTTAGCTCACATGTATTCCGAGATCAGCACTATGGAGAATTATAATACTTAAAAGTGCTTACCTCCTCTCCAAAATCTGATCACTTAAAACACGAGTTAAAACTCGGTGGCTTAATTTTGTTCACAAGTAGACTGAAGAAATACAGATAATTTGCATGACTTATAAATTATTTCATTATTTTCACTTTTTAAGCAATATGGTTGGGGGAATGGCTCAGCGGGTAAAGCACTTGTCAAGTAATCATGAGGACAGGAGTCTGGCCTGGCATGCTTGGCAACCACCTATCGCCCGGTGCCAACAGACACTCCCTGGGGAAAGCTGGTTAGTTGGACTGGCCAGAACCAACACACGCCTGGTTCAGTAAGAGACTCAGCTTCAGAGGACAGAGCAGACAGCAAAGAAAGGAAGACGCCTAATATCAGCTTTGGATGCCCACACACATGTAAAACTGCCTCCATATATGCAAGCATGCTACATACAAAAACACATGCAAAAGAAAAAAATATTTATTATTACCGGCTCCAGGTTTTTAGGGAAAAACAGTATTATGTTCCTTCATTCACTGAATTTGTGAGTTTTTGTATAAAGTTAATGGAGAATTAAGAAAAAAAGGAAGTAATTACATTGTTTGTTTGAATATGAAATGAGTTTATATGAAATGAATAGGAAATGAATTTATATGAATTGGAAAAGTACTAAATGTACACGTGATTTTCTGCCCCTGGTGTCCTATAACCCAGCTAGCTGACTAGACACTTGAGACCTGGAGCTTCTCTGTTTAAAGAAGGCAGGAGAGGAAGTCAGTTGTCCATGCAGAGCATCATAATGATGAGGTGGGTACTTAGCTAAAACCAGCCTACTGTATTACTAAAGCCACTTTTGCTTGCTTTCGCAATGCTGCAAACTGAATCCCAGGCTTCTCACATACTAAGTAAGAGCCTCAACGCAGCACAGCCTCAGCCATCAATGTACACTTAAACGCATGCAAATACTCCAACCTCCCTACAGATGACTATTTTGATATTTGCCATTTTATTCTTCTGCATTTTGAACCTAACAACTCTAGTCTTCCAAGATTATCTTTAACCCTCTCATAATAAGCTATGGTCTCTAATTCTCAAGATTAAGAAGTCATATTTTCTAAAAAGAAATTAACTGCTGTGCGTATTGGCACACACATGGAATTCCTACAGCCTGGAAGTAGATGCAGGGGGATCACTGCAAGTTTGAGATCAGACTGATCTACATGGTGAGTTCCAGGTTAATCACATAGATACACTGCTTAAAAAGCATACAGCCTACTCTTAAATTTATTCTTACCCAAGTTATTTAATATCAAGTCAAAATATAAGATATTTAAAATAACTCCAAGATTTAACAATTAGTTAAACAACTAATTCATGACAGAGATTACGTTCGGCCTCCTAGAAGATTACTCTGTTTAGTTAGTACAGTCATTTGAAGAGTAAAGACGGGACTGGGGGGGGGGGGGGGGGATAAGGGAGAGAGGAAGGAAGGAGGCTAAGCAGGGGGGAAGGGAGGTGATGTCCATTTGACTTTCTTACAGTCTGCACAGGGCTAGGAGGCAGTGTTTTATTAACATTTACTGAATCTCTAGTCTTTCTTCACTTAATTCTCAAGAATAAAAGATTGTCTCTAATGAGACTTCTAAAATAATAAAATAAGTTATCCTCCCTCAAGTAAGTATTCATTCAAATGTTTTTCTGTTCCTATGAGGTTGTTTAACTGAGATGGACACAGAAGTGCATGATGTTTCAGACTCCACTAAGGGAGTCAGCGGCAGAGCTCTGAAGGGAAGAGCGGCTCGACTCTAGGAAATGAACACTGCACAAGGGCCTTTCCTACTGTGACAGAGACAAATGTGTGAGCAGTCACTTAGGCTCTCAGGGAACAAGTGCTGGATGGATTCAACCAAATGGCGCAAAGGCACCATTGTGAAAAGTTACATTGACTAGAAAATGACATCTATAAACACAACAGGAAATGAAGGAGTTAAAGCCCCTATCTAGTTTGTGTTCAGAAGGGTTGCATATTGTGGAAATGACAAGAAAATGGTTTATCGTGGAATTTTATAAAATGACACAATTAAACCACACCTCAGTCTGCCAATCGGTTCCTAGGGAAAATGACTTACTTCAGTGTAGAGATCTTAGACCTGGAATTAGTAGTGTTGGAGAACCTTCAAACAGAATGGCTTAATAGTGACAGTTTAGCAGTGAAGGTACCTCATGGATAGAGGGGAGGGCTCATCAAGCCTACAAGCTAATTTCCACTCCTAGAACTTAGACTAGTGAGAGAAGAGTGTCCTGAAAGCTGTCCTCTGGCATCCATGTGTGTGTCATGCATGTGCACGCCCTCATGTAACTAATAACAAACAATAAGAAATCAAAATGTTAAATAGGAGAGGTACCTGTTCCATGCTCAAATTATTTACTCCCTCTCCCTCAGAATCCCATATTCACATTACAGATGAAGATGGGCTGAGGTGAGGAAACACATCTTACAGGGAGACACGACAGAGCAGAGACAACACAGGTTTCCGAGAGATGGCAAGGAGCATGGATGTGGTCAGCCCTTTAGCTCAAGACTAGTCTAGAGCTGGGGTTAGAGAAGCGAAGGCACTGACCTTGAACTAAATGTGAGGAAAGCAGACAGGGTAGAGGCAGGCTGTGGGCTTCCTGTACTTTACAAGACTGGGCAATCGCTCTTCAAGAGAATGGAAGAATGACCCTGAAAGGCAACTCAGGAGCCACTATTGCTGCTGCTGCTCCTGTAGACAGGACAGAGAGGTTTCCTACAGTATTAGAAGGGTAGGATGACTGCTCCCAATGTCCAAATGCCCATGGCACCCCTAGCAGAGAGCCACAGAGCAGAGCCTTTGAAGTGGGACTTTAGCCCATCTCCACCTCCAAGTCCTTGGGCCCACTAGTCTATTCTCTACTATGATGTTGACTTTCTAACTCACATGTAGTAGGTAGAACCTATCTTTTTGTACATGACCTTTGTCATTGGGCTTAATGTCTTCCAGGTTCATCCTTGTCATGAATAACAGCATGTCTTTGCTTTTTATGGCACAATAATATTGTACTATGTGTACACTCCACTTCCTTATGCATGTGTCCTGGCTATTGTGAATGACATTGCAGTGAACATGGTGTCCACTTACCTCTTTGACATACAATTTCACTCCTTTTGGACTTAGGCTCAAATGTCTGATTATTGGGTCAAACTCTAGCACAAACACCATTTTAACTTACACTTTCATAAATGGTGCAAGGGTTTCATTTGCTCACAACTTGGCCAACATTTTTCTTCTGTTTTTTGTTTTTTTGTTTTTTTGTTTTTTTGTTTTTTTGTTTTTGTTTTTTTTGTTTTTGCTTTTGTTTTGGTAATTGTTATTCTATCGGGTATGAGATGATATGTCATGGCTTTGATTTGAATTTTAGTGATAATTTTAGGGAGGTTAAATATCTGTCCATCCAGCTGCTCACACATTTTGGATATTGACCCTTATTACAATGTGTGGTTCCAAGTATCTTCCACATCCACTGCTGCCTCTCTCTCTGCTGGTCAGTGGCGTTTTTCTCTCTACTGGTCAGTGGTTCTGATATCCAAGCGCTTTAGCTTGACATGGCCTCATCCATTGCTTCTGCTACTGATGTTTCTAGGGGCGTATCCAGAGAGCGTGGTCAAGCCCACTATCAAAGGTTTTTCTCTGTTTCCTCTAATCGTTTCAAGATTTATGTTAAAATGTCGAATGTGTTTTGAGTTTATGTCTTCGTATGGTGAGAAGTGAAGATCCAGTCTCCGTTTTCTGCATCAGAGTGTCCATCTTCCCAGCACTGTCTGCTGAGCCAGCTGTGCTTGTGTATTTGGCATCACTGTTGAGCATCCACTCGGCATACACATGCGGACATAGTTTCGCACCTTCTCTCCTATGCCATCAGTCAGTGTGTGCCTCTGGATGCCCGGACCACATGTGCTGTTTTGATTACTATAGCAATGACTATCTTTTGAAGTCAGCTAATGTGACACTTCCAACTTTGTTAATTTTGTTCACTTGAACAAAACAGGGGAACTCGTTATGGCAGCAAGGACAAAGATACACCTTATAGATGGATGCCTCTAAAACCTACCTGTTCTACACGTATACCAATATGCACAGCGCATGTGTATATGTGCTAAAGTCACAGTTTTATGCCAATCACACATCTCCTTCCCTGCACACATAGGTACGTATGCACAGAGATCAAGAGCAGGCAACAGCTGGCCTCCATGGTCCATTGTCCATTCTACACTAGGTCTTCACATTCAAACTCCAACCTGATCATCTGACAAAGTCAGTGATCCTCATTATTGATTACAGGGTTTATCACCATAAGACATACATTAAGAACACAGTAATGCAAAGAACTAAAGCAAATCTCTCATGGACACAGGTCAAATATGTTCATAACTATGACGGTCACAGCTGTACTGAGAACAATCGAATCTACTATTGTCAGTATCCATCTTCAGCCTTTTACAAGTGGTGGTAGGTCCTAATGCTGTCATTGCTGTCTGCCTTAACCATTTAAAGGAGCACCGCCTTAGCCATTTGAAGGAGCACCCACCTTAGCCATTTGAAGGAGCACCCACCTTAGCCATTTGAAGGAGCACCCTTTCTACCACACCATGGACCCACCTTGACAGAGATCCACTTCTTAGGGTCTTGACTGCGAAAGTGCTTCTGTCCATAAGAGTCAGAATTATACACGCTCGACGAGTGTATCATTGGAATGTACTTCTCCTTTTTATGGTAGGAAGAAAATGGCAAAAACCTGAAAAGACAGTAGGGCAACATTCACAATTAGATGTCCAGAAACAGCTGCTGCAAAGAAAACAAGGGGTTGGGAGCCGAGCTCTTGCCTCTGCTTCGACCCTGGCTGCTGTGACCAGCGCTGGCTTCTGGGACCCTTCCCTTCCTATTTGTTTAGTGATGAAGACATTCAAAGTCTTCTAATGGGATTTTTGTGAGTTTTAAGTATATAATGAGGCTGAGTATCCAATCAACAATTTGAAGGTGCCAGGTTTTTCAAAATTTATATTATAAACAAAATGGCATTGTAAAATTGTATAAATCTCAAAAGTACAGAAAGCAAAACAAACATTACAGCAGTACAGGTAGTTCTTATTGAAATCAGTTTCTGAAATCAAAGCTCACGTCACACCCCAAGGGATGGCATATTTGGTCAAGTGTGAATGACAGTGCTTTGGAGCCAGCCCAGCCCTGCTCAGCTCTGCC
>NW_022196891.1:84135273-84149671 GCF_008632895.1 Mastomys coucha
CCTGCTCCCTCCTCAGCCCAGCCCTGCTCCCTCCTCAGCCCAGCCCTGCTCCCTCCTCAGTCCAGCCCTGCTCAGCTCTACCCTGCTCTCTCCTCAGCCCAGCCCTGCTCCCTCCTCAGCTCTGCCCTGCTCCTGGACTCCCTTACCTAGTCACCTGACCTCCATGAGTCGTGATTTCCACACAGAGCTCCCACGAGCAACAAGCAGCCACATGTGAACGAACATTAGCATGGATTCTGAAGAGGACACAGGCCGTGCACATGCTGAGCACGGAGCTAAGAGAAGTAAGTGTGCTGCTGTATCCAGCGGCATTTTATTTTGATCTTTGTGATTAGTGTCAGTATTAGTGGTTCTACATGGAAGATACACTCCCACTGCATTGTCCCTGTGTTGGGCTCTTGGTGCAACTTGGTGACTTGTTCTGTTGGTCCTGCCAAATCCTCAGCAGAACCCAACGGATAAGAGTAAAAGAACAGATGGCTGTAACATCCACGAGGAAGAAGACAGAAGACAAGAACACAAGCTGGAGACAAGGGGTCCATAGCAGGTGGGAAGAGGATTGGGAACTTGTAACAGAGAAAGTTTGAGACACACAAATGTTAATATAAGTGTCACAGGATGATGCCCAAGAAAACTAAACCGCTCTGTCCCACAGGACTCTGGGAAAGGCCAGGAGCTGATGCTGTGGCCACTGCAGAAGGTGAGATAGATAAAGAAAGCTGAAGTTGGAGAACCAAAAGCATTCCTGAAAGTAAGTGAGGGCCTGGCCTTTGTGTTTCACTGGGCATCCCATGTATTCATTAAGAGAGAGACAGACTCAGACACTCTGATATGAAGAGTCCGACCCCCAGCCCCCACACCCTAGGACTGACACAGTGCAGTGTGCATCAGACTGACAGAGCACTGGATGGAGTGGTACCCATGGGGTATATCCCACAGTGCACCCATTTGCTTCTCCCTCTGCTCATCTGTAAATGGACTGTCAAGGGAACTTATGCAAAACCATTGCAAACCTCCAGAGAAGTATGCTCAAGGCTCAGTCTTTGGCAATGTTTTAATTACAAGGTCATAGTGTGGTACAATGAAGTATCTCCATCAAAAAAAACAATCACACTCAGTTTCTGTTAGATTTGTTTTCCTAACTGGAAAAAATTTAGGAAAAAACAAAACCTCAGAGGAAACAGGTGTCATAGTAACCAGGACCCAAGGCGATATGGTGCCCAGGGAAAAAGAACTGGTTCCTTTCTTACAAATAAAAGGGATATTTATTAAAAAGGAAAGCTTGAAAAATAAAAATATACAGCAAACTGAAGTTACTAACTGAGGAAAATATTTTAAAATTTAGAATTTGGAAAAGTAAAATTGAAGTTCAGGAAATGTTGATTAAGTCATTTCTAAGTCCCAATATTTTCACATAGTACATTTAATTAAAACAAGATATTTTAAAATCTAAGTCTAAATTAAAATTTTATTTATCATTTTATTCATGTCTTCTTAAACACTAAATTTATAAAAAGTGTACTCCATTCATTTCTGTTTATTTTTTAGTTTCTACCAATGATCTCCTTTATATTTTCCAACAATATTTAACCTTTTAATAACCCAAATAGAAAGCTTTGAAGTTTACAAAGTTACTTATGGAAGCACGAAGTATTTGCATCTATGCATGGAAAACAGCTTTCATGAAGACAAATGATAGTCTTTTTGATGCTAATTTGCACATGGGATGGCCCTCATAGGCACGCAGAATTAACATGGTCCCAGTGTCTCTAAGCACTCATAGGTGGTGTTATGAGCGGCTGCATTTAGTCTCTGTCTCTCCTTGAATGATGTTTCAATACATTTTTCTTTTGTGTCTGTGTAAAATTTGCTTGTGTGGAAACTGAAGGCATAGACAAGGCCCACAAATTGTTCCTACTTTAATTTAGCCACAGTGATTCATTGAAGTCGCATGTATGTGTGCTCTGAAGTATGTGTACATATACATATAATTGTATATTCAAAAATATCTACAAGTTGCATAGTCTTTAAATAATTGTACCTTAAAATTAATGAAATTACTTAACCCTCAAACAAATGGTTATGAAAATTTAAAACTCACAAAATAGCTGATAGTCAAATTTTGTTTAGTATAGATTTATTTCACACTGTCTTCTACAAGCTGGAATATATCCTGAGTTGCACTTCGTGCTTTCAGTGGGTGCTGTTCATCTCCTGGACTCCACATCTCAGAAGATGTGGGCTAGCTTATGGTTTCTATAATCTTGCAAACATCATATAATCTATAAAAGATGCAGATCTGGAGAAATAAGTAAGTTTTTATTATACTTTTAAACTTATTTCATGTATGTGCATGGAATGTGTGGGCCATGGAGACATGTGGAATTCAGAGGACAACTTCCGAGTCTTCTTGCCTTCCAGTGTGGGCCCAAACAGTTAGGCTCAGGATGTGAAGCTTGGTGCCTACCTGCTAAGCTATCTCACTGGCCCGGACCTAAGAAAATCGTCTTCAAAGCAATGGGAGTTACAGGGACATATGCTGGTGAATCATTACTTGACGAGACAGTTCTAGACTTGCCAGAAGTCTTAGGAAGCAGTAGTTGAAAATGGTATCAGAGAAAATGATCTATTGCAATGGACTTTGAATATTAATATACTTAATGTAATTTTCTAAATAATACCAACAAATTACCCTTCTTTCTGCCTTACAACGTTGCTTAATTTCCTGTCTTCTCATACAATCTTATTACTGTCATTCATAATTCTAGATTTCTCACCAACCCACTTATTTTTACTGACAGGTAATTCAAATTTTCAAATCATGAAGCTCGATCTCCTATTGATTCAAGTCTCAAATCTTCAGCCTCACTTAGACTTTGTACACTGAACTCCATCTGTCCAGTTTTCTCTGAGCCCTTCCTGCCTTTCTAGCCAGTCTGTCTTCCTTTACCCTCCTGGCTCTGTACCTCTGCATGCTCCTCCTCTTGAAATGTTGATTCACTGCTGGTCCTCAGAACCCAGTTTAACTCTCCCCTCTCCGAGAAAGCTGAATTCACTTATTCCAGCCACTCTTGTTTCTCCATTGCCTAAGTGTTATTCATTCAACTGACATTAAGGGGAATTTTCTGTACAACTAACTCTTTGAAAAGCACAGATATATAGTGGAAGGTATCGCATACTTGAAGAGTTCTCCTTATAGGAGGAGACAGGGAACAGGGGGTTGGGGGGAGCACACAAAACATAAAATGTGATGTCTGTGGTGGACAAAGCACAAGAGACAACAAATGACCAGAGGAAGGCTGTGTTTGTTCATACATGTGTTCATGTTCATGTTCTTTACTCACGGGAACTGGGGACTGAGGGCAGTTTGGGCTTTTGCCTGCCAGAGTTGTTGATCAAGGAAAGGTGAGCCCATAGAAGTCAGGGAGCTGGTGACAACTTGTGTGTGTGTGTGTGTGTGTGTGTGTGTGTGTGTGTGTTGTTCTGTCAATCACTTAAATTAGACTGATCTGTGGCTTAGGATGAACTGGAAACATTTTCCAAACTCATATTCTAGGAGCTGAACGTTTTGTGATTGAGACCCTGATTCTCTATGTATAACTATAAACCCCAAAGCGACACACACTTCACTATCCCTGACTAAAAACCACTGCTCTGACACTGAAGCAGACTCCAGAGACCTGTATTCAATCTTCTCTGTATAGTTTGTCCTCGAGGAGAAGGGCAGATTTTCATCACCATGGTGTTAGCCAGAGACTCTACACTGATGATTCTTCCATCTCTCCCTGCAGAAATCTGTCTTTCTTTAACACAAGAACAGTGTTTTCCAAAGCGCACTGGGGATACTGAGCAGCCCTCAGTAGGACACTCAAAATAGCAAGCAGTGTGCTGCCTAACAAATGCCTTATCAACTAGCTGCCTGTGTTATTCATCCGTCCAGCGGGCTCCCTATTATTTTAAGTTAAGTCCGTCGCCATTTAATTAGTCCTCTGAGTCAGAAGCCATCAAGTCTTTTGATGGCTTTTGTTCTCCCCAGTCAGCATCCTGGCTCATGGCCTCACTCATAAGGAATGTGTCTGTCTCACATCACACATGCTCCTCCAACCCACCCTTGAAGTCACGTGTTGATGGGATATGTCCATTGATTTAATATGGCTGTGTCCTAAGCATATTATCTGCATGGACCAGTTTGATAATTCAAATTAAGCAAAGCAAATCCTTTGCCACAAGTATGACTGGAAAACCATGAGCTATGTCTTCTGCAGTCAAACTTCTTTAGACGTTGAGGGCTTTAAAGACAGAGCAGAGCTCTAGTGTTCTGTTGTCATTTGTTGAAGACAACTTTGTTTCTTCCAAAGAGCAAGTCAACAAGACAGCATAGCTCTCACCTCATGCCAGCAGAATAAAGGTTTTTTTTTTTTCTAAGTAAACCTCAACTTTATTCAGCTGACATGTTCTGAAAACAAGGGGTGAAAATATAATTGCCAGTCAAAGCTATTTAAACTCAACAGGGCAAGCTGGCTTTTGCGAAAGAGCCTGAAATGAAACCTGTAAAACATACTATTTACTTGTAGACAGTCTAGAACTTAATTACAAAGGCGTATTACCTAAATCTCCAGCGCTATGAGGTACCAGAACTTCATTAGAAAAATTAAGCTAGAGAAGTAAAGGCAGCACTTGATAAATTTCTACTGGAACTTAGCTGGAAGAGGACTAGGCATCCTTGTCACAGATGGCTGAGTCTCAGCCACTCTCTGAAGCACTCACTAGATAATGTGATTGGATAGAGACCATTCTCTTCTCTGGCCTGTTTGGGACAGCCTGAGCTAACAGGGTCAGCTAATTTTGCTTTTAACTTTAAAGGGCCTTGATGATTAATGGATGCTGCATGCTGTGCTAGTAATTAAAATAATGGGAAGTTACGAATAAAAAATTGTGAAGGAAACATACAAATATATGATAATCCCTATTATCATTATATATAATAACAGTTCAGAAAGGTGGAAATTATAAAGGTGCAAGGTTGCTTTTTCAAATCACACAAGTAAGTCACATACTGCATTACTTCCTCCCACTTCTGCATTCTTTAATGATGCATCCCAGCACATCTGACGCATAGGTAGCATATTTTAATGTCTTTTTTTTAAGTGCTGCTATTTTAATCTAGTTTTTTAACCCTTCCTACAGCACTTTGTCCACATACGCCTATGTAAAGATACCGGTCTTTAGAAACAGTAGAGAATTCTAGAAGCGAGCATCACAGCATTGACCAGGAGCCCCGCCTAAGCTAAGCTGCGAGCTTGCAGGATGTGCAAACAGATACAATTCACGTGTTTTGCATGTTTTTTTTTTCCCATAGGCTTCACAGGCATGCTGGGGAGTGCAGGAGTCAGGTTGCTGGTTTACTTTGCTAGTAAAGATTTAAAGGCTAGTTCCCATTTCACCTACCTCTCTGAATAATTATTGAAAATTAACAAGTTGAATATTCCCAATTGCTCCTCTGACCCAGGGTTAGTATCTAGAATATATAAAGAACTAGAAACAGCTATTACATTGGTGGTGTGTACATTGTCTTTTCAGCTACCAGTCTTCCCTTTAGCAGCTAAGCCATCTCTCTAGGCCAGAACACAGAGTCTAAAATAAGAATCTGCATACATTTGAACCATGGCTTGTCTACAATGCGCTTGAACGGTGATGGTCTCTTCTGAGGGAAAGCCTGCTTGCCACCACAGGCCTCAGTCCTCCATGCTCTTACCCCAAAGCTATGAAACAGTCTTTTGCTCCTTATCACCAAAGGATCTCTCAAATTTTGTTCAGGCTTAGAGTTAATATTAACACTTAATCTGGGTCTTCTCTTGATTTGAACAACTTTAGGGAAAGATTATATATAGTTTGATACTATTACAAATTACTGTACATTTGTTGACTAATATTTGATGAAGGTCAGAAGTCTGCTACGAGTGTTACTGAGCTGAAATGGGGGAGGAGCTGGAAAGCTGCCTTCCTTGTGGAGGCTCCAAGTAGAATCTTGGTTTGCATCTGAAATGTCTCCATCAGGCTCATGTGCTTGAAGGTGCATTCTTGGTATAACTCTAATTAAGGATGTGAAAGACTTGTCTAATAAAAATGTTAAGATGCACAAGACAGAAATGGAAGATGACAACAAAGCATGGATGATCCCCCATGCTCATGGACTGGTAGTGCTAGCATTATGAAATGGCCATCTTACCGAAAGCCATCTATAGATTCAATGTAATTGCCATCAAAACACTAACACAACTCTTCATAGAAGTTGAAAAACAATCTTGAATCTCTTAGGAAAACACACACACACACACACACACACACACACGAATAGTAAAAATCCGGGAAAAGAAAAAGAAAAACAATTATCTGTATCGTCCCAGATTTCAAGTTGTATTACAGAACCATGCTAATGAAAAGAGGATGGCATTGGCAACAAAACAGACATGTTGGCCAGCAGAATCAAATTGAAGACCCACGCACATAAGTTCACATGCCTTACAGGTTTTTTGACAAAAAAATCAATAATCCACACTAGAGAAAAAGACGTCTTCAACAATGGTGCTAATAACACTGGATGGCTGTGTATAAAATTAAAATAGATCCTTACTTATCACCTTGCACAAGACTCAATTCCAAATGGATGAAGGACCTTAATGTAAGACTGGGTATCCTGGGCACTCTAACATGCCCAGGATCAGAGGTGAGGAGGGCACAACATCTGTCCCAACACCGGGAGTAACTGGTACCATCAGGAACCAGGCACACAGGAACTCTGCCAGCCCAGTGGTTCCTTCTGGTCCCACAACACCCAGAGGAAGCCACTCCCAGGCACTCTAATACACCTAAGATCAGAGGTGAGGAGGACATAACATCTGTCCCAACACCTGGAGTAACTGGGACCAGCATGACCAGACTCACAGGAACGCCACCAGCCCAGTGGTTCAGATTTCTTCCAATCTGCCACCAGCCCAGTGGTTCAGATTTCTTCCAATCTGTCTGAGATGGTGCCCTGAGCAGACCTTGGATGCAAGCTCCACAGCCAATCCCACAACACACAGAGGAGGCTCCACTCCCAGGTGCTCTAACATGCCCAGGATCAGAGGTGAGGAGAACATAGCGTCTGTCCCAACACGGGGAGTAACTGGGACCCGCAGGACCCAGGCACATGAAAACTCTGCTAAGCCCAGTGCCTTGGGTTGCTTCCGGTCTGTCTGGGCCAGCTAGTGCCCTGAGCAGACCTTGGGTGCAAACTCTGCAGTCATTCCCAAAACACCCAGAGGAAGCTCCACTTCCAAGTGTTCTAACAAGTCCAGGGTCAGAGGACCCCAGAATCACAGGATCACAGAGGAGGAGTTCTGACACAACCAGCATCACAGGAAGGACAGGCTCCAGTCAGATTTAGCAAGGACAGGTAGCACTATAGGTAACCAGATGATGTGGGGCAAGCATAAGAATATAAGCAACACAAACCAGGGTTACTTGGCATCATCAGAGCCCAATACTCCCACCAATGCAAGTCCTGGACACACCATCACAGCAGAAAAGCAAGATTCAGATATAAACTCACTTCTCATGATGATGATACAGGACTTTAAGAAAGACATAAATAGCACCCTCAAAGAAATACAGGAGAACACAGGTAAACAGCTAGAAGCCCTTCAAGAAGAAACACAAAAATCCCTTAAAGAACTACAGGAAAACACAGTCAAACAGGTGAAGGAAGTGAGCAAAACCATCCAGAATCTAAAAATGGAAATAGAAACAATAAAGAAATCAGAAAGAGAGAAAACCTGGAGACAGAAAAACTAGGAAAGAAATCAGGAATCATAGATCCAAGCATCACCAACAGAATACAAGAGATAGAAGAGAGAATCTCAGGGGCAGAAGACACCATAGAAAACATTGACACAACAGTCAAAAAAAAATGCAAAAAGCAAAAAGATCCTAACCCAAAACATCCAGGAAATCCAAGACACAATGAGAAGACCAAACCTAAGAATAATAGTTATAGAAGAGAGTGAAGACTCCCAACTTAAAGGGCCTGTTAATATCTTCAACACAATTACAGAAGAAAACTTCCCTAACCTAAAGAAAGAGATGCTCATGAACATACAAGAAGCCTACAGAACTCCAAATAGACTGGACCAGAAAAGAAATTCCTCCCGTCACATAAAAATAAAAATGCCAAATGCACTAAACAAAGAAAGAATTTTAAAAGCAGTAAGGGAAAAAGGTCAAGTAACATATAAAGGCAGGCCTATCAGAATTACACCAGACTTCTCACCAGAGACTATGAAAGCTAGAAGATCCTGGGCAGATGTCATACAGACCCTACAAGAACACAAATGCCAGTCCATGCTACTATACCCAGCAAAACTCTCAATTACTATAGATGGAGAAAACAAAATATTCCATGACAAAACAAAATTTACACGCAATATCTTTCCACAAATCCAGCCCTACAAAGGATAATAGATGGGAAACATCAACATAAGGAGCAAAACTACACTCTAGAAGAAGCAAGAAAGTAATCTTTCAACAAATCCACACAAACTTAATTTCACCTCTTACAACAAAAAAAACAAGAAGTAACAATTACTTTTTCCTAATAACATATGAAGATTAATATTACCGACATACCCTAATTGATTGAAATCCAAAAATATGAGGAATTAGAAATTTATTGACTGTCATCCAATGATCTCTCTAATTTGGTAATTGAAGAAATAGGTCCATTATTATACAATCCATACACACTTTCAGCTTGTTTGTTTGTGACAATGTCTTGTGTACAACATAATGGTCTTGAGATCTTGCTTCTTTTATCTCAGCCTCTCTATTAGTAGTATTGTTTATTTCATGTTTTCACACTATACTATGGTTTTCAGAACAGCTAACATATTTTAAAAGTATTTATATACCCAAAAGAAATGTAGACAATTAAATTGGGAGGGGGTTTGTAAGAGAACAACAAAGAGTAAGACTGAATGCTTTGCTTGACGTTTGTAACTCTTGTATCATGTTAGCACAGTAAGAGCCAAGATTTTAAGCTCTAATAAATATAAAACAAACAAACAAACTAACAAAAACACTTTATATATTTATGTTCATTTAAGAAAATATTACCGGGCAATGGTGGTACAACCGGGCAATGGTGGCACACGCCTTTAATCCCAGCACTTGGGAGGCAGAGGCAGGTGGATTTCTGAGTTCAAGGCCAGCCTGGTCTACAGGGTGAGTTCCTAGACAGCCAGGGCTATACAGAGAAACCCTGTCTCAAAAAAAAAAAAAAAAAAAAAAAAAGCTTAATTTAGGGGAGGGGGGAGGAAAAAATGTGGAAAATCTCATATGTCTATATATTGCTTTTATTAATTATAGCAACTTAAAAAAGAAAATATTAATAGTGATACATTATTTTGAAATATACAGGTAATACGTTTGGAGTTATATAAAATTTATATTGAGAAATAGTATGTATTTTCAGTATTACCGTAGACAAGCATCTACATAAGAATGTTAAATTGTTGTTTTATATCAAACAACTTTTATAATACTCATTTTTATTTTTATAATATTTTATAAATTTTAAAGAATATGACAAAAAATATTGTAGGTATTGAAGGGTGGGTCTCTAGGAGGAGTTGGGGTACAAAAGAAAAACAAGAATGTGACTTAATTCTATTTACTTAAAATATATTTTTCAGTGTTAACAATTTCAGATAAATTGAAATCATGTAACTTTTCTCATTATAATGCAGTAAAATTTTTTAAAAAAAATATAACCTTAAAAAAATTGAAAAAAAGAAAATACATTTGCTACAGTTAAAAAAAAAAAAAAAAAAGACTGGATATCCTGAATCTGGCAGAAATGAAAGTGGGAACAGACTTGAACTCATTAGCACTAGAAAGGACTTTCTAAGCAGGACGCTGACAATACAGGCAACAATTAATAAATAAGGCCTTATGAAGCACAAAAGCTTCCGTCCAGCAAAAGAAACCATCATTGGAACCAAGCTGTAGCCTAAAGAATGGGAAATAATATGATTAGCATCCAAATATATAAAGAACTAAAAATTTTGAATATCAACAAAACAAACCACTCAATTAAAAAGTGGAGAACAGAACCAAAAAAAAAAAAAAAAAAAAAAAAAAAAAAAAAAGAGTTCTCAAAACATGAAATAGGAATGGTGAGAATCACTTGAGAAATTGTCCAACACCCTTAGACATGAGGGAAATGTGAATTAAAATATTTTGAGATTTAATTTTAACCAGCCAGAATTGCCTGGATCAATAAAGTAAATCACAGCAACATGCAGGCAAGGATGTGGGGATGCTGGTGGGAGCAGAAACTTCTATAGTCACTATGGCATTCAGTGTGGCAGTTCCTCAGGAAGCTAGAACTACCTACCTCAAGATCCACCTACGCTATGATCATGCAGGTGCCCAAAGAACACCCATGTTCACTGCTGCCCCCCATCCATAACAGCTAGCAACTGGAGACAACATAAATGCCCACCAACTAATGAATGGATAACAAAAATGTGGTGCTTTTATACAGTGGAATAATTATTCAACTGTTAAGAAAAATGAAATTATGAAATCTGCAGGTAAATGGATTGAGCCAGAAAAAAAAATCCTGAGTGAGGTAATCAACACCTCCCCCCAATAAATATTCCATGTTTTCTCTTATACGTGATGAGTTTTCTACATGTTGTTCTACAACCTGAATAACTATAGAGATTAGATACCTAGTAAGGACCACTGGGAAGAGGGGGATCTCCCAAGGAAGAAAAAATAGAATATATTATTTCAGAGGGACAAAGGACAAATTAGAATAGGAGGATTAAATAGGGAGATGCATAGGAAAGATGTTAGATGTCTCTCCCATATTTCATACTTTTCCTTTAACCCCAAAGGTCATTTGAAGAAGAGAGACCTACTGTGTGGGAGTTTCATACATAAAATAAGTCTAAATTGAGTCACCAAAAAATAGGGGAGACAATGCCTCAAACCAGGCATATTGTGCAACCAAATAAAACCTTCATTGCCAGGAATTGGTTGCATCTTCTTGTTGTCCAAGTGGACCCCATGGAAACCAGCAATCATCACAGGCTGTTGCCTGGTGGTTAGCATGTAGAAGAATGCAAATAGATCCATTCCTATCTCCTTGTACAGAGCTCAAGTCCAAATGGATCAAGGACCTCCACATACAACCAGATACACTGAAACTAATAGAAAAGAAAGTGGGGAAGAGCCTTGAGCACCTGGGCACAGGGGAAAATTTCCTGAACAGAACAACAATAGCTTATGCTCTAAGATCAAGAATTGACAAATGGGACCTCATAAAATCGCAAAGCTTCTGTAAGCCAAACGACACTGTCAATAAGACAAAATGGCAAGCAACAGATTGGGAAAAGATCTTTACCAATCCTATATCCTATAGAGGGTTAATATCCAATATATACAAAGAACTCAAGAAGTTAGACTCCAGAGAAACAAATAACCCTATTTAAAAATGAGGTACAAAGCTAAACAAACAGTTCTCAACTGAGGAATACTGAATGGCTGAGAAGCACCTAAAGAAATGTCCAACATCGTTAGTCATCAGAGAAATGCAAATCAAAACAACCCTGAGATTCTACCTCACACCAGTCAGAATGGCTAAGATCAAAAACTCAGGTGACAGCAGATGCTGGAGAGGTTGTGGAGAAAGAGGAACACTTCTCCATTGCTGCTGTTATTACAAGCTGGTACACGCATTCTGGAACTCAGTTTGGTGGTTCTTCCGGGAATTGGACATAGTACTACTGGAGGACCCAGCTATACCACTCCTGGGCATATACCCAGAAGATGCTCCAACATGTAATAAGGACACATGCTCCACTGTGTTCATAGCAGCCTTATTTATAATAGCCAGAAGCTGGAAAAACCCAGATGTCCCTCAACAGAGGAATGGATACAAAAAAATGTGGTACATTTACACAATGGAGTACTACTCAGCTATTAAAAACAATGAATTTATGAAATTCTTATGGAAATGGATGGATCTGGAGAATAAGATCCTGAGTGAGGTAACCCAATCACAAAAGAATACACATGGTATGCACTCACCGAATAATGCATATTAGCCCAAAAGCTCAGAAAACCCAAAATACAACTCACAAACCACAAGAAATTCATGAAGAAGGAAGACCAAAGTGTGAATACTTCATTCCTTCTTAGAAGGGGGAACAAAATACCCATGGAAGGAGTTGCAGAAACAAACTATGGAGCAGAGACTGAAGGAAGGACAATCCAGAGACTACCCTACCTGGGAATCCTTCCCATATTCAATCACCAAACCCAGACCCTATTGTGGATGCCAGCAAGTGCTGGATGACAGGAGCCTGATATAGTTGTCTCCTCAGAGGCTCTGACAGTGCCCGACTAATACAGAAGTAGAAGCTCACAGCCATCCACTGGACTGAGTACAGGGTCCCCAATGAAGGAGCTAGAGAAAGGACCCAAGGAGCTGAAGGGTTTGCAGCCCCTTAGGACAAACAACAATATGAACTAACTAGTACCCTCAGAGCTCCCAGGGACTAAACCACCCACCAAAGAGTACTCATGGTGGGACTCATGGCTCCAGCAGCATGTGTTTAGTAGAGGATGGCCAAGTTAGCCATTAATGGGAGGAGAGGCCCTTGGTCCTGTGAAGGTTCTATGTCCCAGTGTAGGGGAATGCCAGGGCCAGGAAGTGGGAGAGGGTGGGTTGGTGAGCAGGGGGAGGGGGGAGGGAACAAGGTTTTTATTTTATTTTATTTTATTTTTCCAGAGGGGAAACTGGGGAAGCGATATCTCTTGATGTGTAAATAAAGGAAATAGCTAATAAATAAAATAAAATAAAATAAGAAGAAAAAGAAAAAGGTGGGTAGAATTTGAGAGTGCCTTGCACTATGGAATGCGGAGAGCTTCAGCACTGACAGGTTATGGAAAGGGAAGAGGGTGAGCACAGCCCAGCTGCGGCAGGAAGGAGGCTATCGTTCACACTCACATCAAGGACCTGGCGGCGAGTGTGTCAGGCACCAAGTCTTAGACGTCTGGTGGAAGTACAAATGAAGATGGAGCTGAATACGTAATTCTGGGATACAGAAGCAAGACCAGGACTTGTAGAAACCACCCACATAGATGTGGTAGCTGAAATCTCTCCGAAACAACTCAGAGATTATATTCATGCAAGACTGATGTCTGCTTTCTGCTGAGCCCACTACCTTCCGACAATACTACTACAATACTTTCCAAAACATCTTCACTAAACACAGTATTTCTTCATAGATACATCAGTATTGGTATCCAGGATTAGTCCTGTCATTGTGACAAAAATACCCTGGCAGGGGCAGTTATAAGAAAGAAGGATTTGGGGGGGGGGGCGGGGAATCATAGTTCTAGGGCACAGTCCATCATGGTGGGGATATCGAGGCAGCGGACATGTGAGGTAGCTGGTCACTTTGAATGGATAGTCTGGAAGCTAGTGACAAAAGCTGCTGCTCAGCTGTCGCTCTCCTTCTGTGTTCATCTTGGCACCCGGTCCACAGAGTGGTGCTCCCAATACTTAAGGTGAGTCCGCCCACCTCAGTTAACACCACTGGGTGCGGACAAACTACTTGAGACACCTCATCTCTGGGTCTGACACTGTTCTGTTGCAAATTGCAACATGTTGCCTGTCATGATGAAGTTTTTCACTCTTAAACTGTCACAGTGATTTAATTAAGGAAAACAAAGACCTTTTTGACTTCCTTCCAAGCTGTTTAACATTAATTTTGTTAACAATGGCACAATGTACACAGACATACCTTTATGCTCTCCCCATTCCCCTGCCTGGGTTCCCACCATCACTACCAGTTCCTTCCCCAGGCTCATGACTCTGGGCTCTGGAAAACAAATGCTTGTACTGTTTGTGTACAAGAAATTCTCCATATGTAGTATCAAATTTATGCATCTCTGCATTGATTTAAACTGTTTAACTCTTTTAAACATTGGGCTAAAATGTCTGATTTTGAAAACTATCATTTGTGTTACTGACAAGTCTCATCAAAAAAGTTTCCATGAATTGAGGCTTGGATTAAGACAAAATTCCCAGTGGTTTTGAAATGGCTCTAAATATACTTTTGCCGCTTTACATTATGTACTTATGCAAAGATGTTACATCAGAATTGGTGATTTGAAATCAAAATGCCAACTGACTTTGAAAAATGCTGAAGATGCTCTGTTTCCTACACACTCAAACATTCAAGCAAGTTCAGTTCTTTATATAAAACAAGTACACCAAAAAAGATAAGGAGGGACACTTCATATTCATCAAAGGTAAGATCTACCAAAATGAACTCTCAAT
>NW_022196891.1:84152586-84157646 GCF_008632895.1 Mastomys coucha
AAAAAAAAAAAAAAGTACACCAATCTTACTGAATCTGATTTGTTTTAACCTTCAGTATATTGCAAATTTTACTTACAATTGTTTTAAATTAATTTCCTTTTCGATCTATTATCAGTTATCTGTACACCTACATACTTACATATCTGGAGGGAAATAAAAATTCCTTAAGCTTAAAATGGGATAACGGATTGTGAACATTTCTGACGCCTGCAGTGCACAGCTGTCTGTAAAGCCAAGCCTGTATTTGTAACATGGCTTCCCTTCTCCTCCTTGGATATCTGTTGTGCAGACGTCTGTATGATGCCTGCAGCATATAGCATATACAAAGTGTGTGTGTGTGTGTGTGTGTGTGTGTGTGTGTGTGTGTGTGTGTGTGTGTGATATCGCTGAGATTGTGTTTGTGGGGTGTGCACCTATGTGCATCTTGCAGATGCCAGAAGATAATAGTATATGTCCTCTCTCCCTTGTTTCTTTGAAGCGGGGGCTCTCAATGAACCTGAGACTAGACTACCAGAGAACAACCGCAGCGACCCTCCCGTCTGTCCCTCAAGGTGTAGTGTCACAGATGCACACGGCCACCTACTCATCTGAAGCCACATCATTCTAATTCCTCCTAATAAAATGCAATGCCATCTCCATGACAACATGAAAGCGAAGGCACTGTGCATCAAACCCACGCACGAGGCACTGCCACACTACCCTTGAAACCGGGAAGAAAGACCGCCTCTCCTGATTGACGGATGCGTAGATGGCTGTTGAACAAGCCTTTGGCTGGTGCCAATCACCCATGCCTTTGACTTCTTATGATAATTTAAGGTAGGAAGAGGATCCTTCACATTTAAGAAATACAAATACATCTCTATGGTAAGCATAAACTCCTTAGTTAAGTATAGACGTCTTAGGCAGAGGTGAAAATCCTAGTTCTAACATTTCTACACACAATACAATTTTGGATTATCCACTATATAAAAATGCAAGTGTTTCCGAAGATGCTACAAAGCATCAGTATTTATTTCATGCCTCCTGAGAGTGAAGCAGCCCATGGGCTAACTGCTGAAAGCAATTGCTTAGATACGCTGCTAAAACATATCCGTGGTCTGACATCTCCGTGAGTTCATCAGCAATTCCAACCTACCTTGTTGCTGTGCAGCTTGCTAATCCCAGAAATCCTTTCAGTATGCTAAGGCTTTAGCACAGAGGGTCTTTCTGTAGTCCACAGGGACACAGGTAACTTACAGGTGCTCTGTGCGGCATCTCCAAGCACCTTCCTTTGGGGATAACACTGATATTTGATTTTTCAAGATCAAGAAAATTCTAAAAGAAGGCATCATGGTGCTTTGAAAAGCACTGACATCTACGTGTGCATCAACAGGATAGCCAAAGGTATCAGTTATTTTGGCAATTACTATTCCCTTTTGTATGCTTTACATTGTTGAAAATAGAAAAGTAATTCTGAGCTGGGTGTAGTGGTACACCTGAAACTGGCACAGATGAGAAAAGGGAAAGATGAGCCAAGGTTAGGCTAGCCTGGGCTATACAGAGAGGAGGCCCCATCTCAAAATAAAAGCAAATAAATTTTAGGATATACATCCTTGCATATTTATGACTAAAGCTAAATATTTTTGCTTCAATTTGAACAGTACCATCATACGAAATTCCTGAGGTAAATCTAGATATTTTCTTCAAAACTAAATGGCCAAGGTATTTTTTTCTTACTTTTGATACATTGGGTTAACTTCATCAGATGCTGAAAGAATCTGATAAACATGCTGCAGTTATTTTCATGGAAAATAGTGGCTCTAAAATGAACCTAGACAATTCCATAGCATGCGTGATCATTTTATCTTTATCTAAGTTTGTAAACATTTTTATTTTTCAAGATTTGTTTAAATCTCCTTTACCCTTATAAGTCATGCGTATCTTATTTGACTGACAAAATGATGGAAAACCTCGAAAACCCAGTGTGCAGGAGAAATTCCTTTCTTGTTTCTTTGTAAACACATTTTAACGCATGTGTAATTGCTATTGTGTAAGTTCCTGCTATGTATCATGCAGCAGTGGTTAGTTGTTATTGTCTATGGCATACTATGGTACAGTATGCTATTATGTAGGAGTTTATACTAGTAATTTATATCATACTAAATTGTTCCGTTATAATTAAAATCACCTGTATTGTTCCCATAATCATTTAGTACACAGAGCACTACAATGCTGTGTAATACACTGCAGTAATGACTACAGAGACAGTCTAGGATAATACAATCATAACAATAAGGCTTTGTAGATTTACAGTGGTCCACTGCAAGTTGTCTGTGGTGGACAACGTACCATAAGAGAAAGGAAACATGGGGGAGAGGATGCTACAGGCTAGGACCCAAGCCACTAGTGCCACTAAACGACTTAACTCCAACTCTGCTCATCGGGGAGCCTCCATGCCTGTCTTCCTTCTGCTCAGTTAGGAGCTAACCTTTTCCATTGGACCTGATTGAACAAAACTGTTTGGCACTGTGGTGTTCGAGCACAGCTAGTCCACAGAAGATGTTTGTTTTATTGTGTGTTATTTTGAAAGCATCGCAAATAAATATGTGTTCATTAAACGCAAATATTTTATCCTCAGACACGCACAGTTGTCATTATGCTCTGAGAGTGCCACTGGCATTCCTCTCTGAGGGGAGTAGGCTGTGGATTTGGGTTTGCCCTGCGAGTGGTGTGCATACATTCTTACCATTATTTCCTTCACTCACGACACTGTATACTGGAAGATGATTGCATCTAAATAAGCAGAGAGTGAGTTTTCGCTTTCTGTACAAGAAAAAACATTCTCTATAGTATTGAGTAACAGGAAATATTGGAGAGTCTGAAGCACAACCGAGCGAGGTAAGCACTCACATTTTGTCTTGCAGATTGCGCATGTGTTCCTCTTGCTTGTATGCCTCTCTGGCCAGATGAAGGTGGTTGATGGGTTCTGCCACCCTCAGGGTGGGCTCTAAAGGCTTGTAACGCTGTTCCAAGACTTCATTGATGTCTCGGAAGGGTCCCTTAAAAGACAGGAGGACAAATGTGTCACCATGGAAGAGACCCAGACATGTTGACAACTGTGGTACTGAACTTCTACAAAATATAACAAACTTATTTAACTATTTCTAAAACACCATTTTTCTCAGAACTAAAACAAGCAAATAATAAAAAAAAAGGGTGTTGGAGACACACACCTTTAATCCCAGCAGATCTCTGAGTTCAAGGTTAGCCTGGTAAACAGAGCAAGTTCCAGGATAGCCAAGGCTATACAGAGAAACCGTGCCTTGAAAGAAACACATCAAACAAAAACTATCACTCATCTTCTAGAACTGTTCTCTCTCATGAAAGTGATGGTCTTAAAACTCTTTAAGACTTGGCAGTTGTTCTCCACCGTGTCAAGAAGGTTTTCGTGTATGGTCTAGCAAACCCACAGTCCCAGGTTGCTTTACACTGTAACATTACAGGCTCATTGTCTCCAAAACAACTCAAGTGCATACATTTTTTTTTTAAGATAGTAAAACCATAAAAAGATTATGAGCATTAATTTTCCAAAAGTCCTCTTATGCATTAAATAAAAGCCTTTAGACGTGTACAGAAAGGACATCTTGTGTATTGCACAGATGCATCACCTGTCCATTAAAAAGCCTATGCCTACCGCTTTGGTGGGAAATAGAAGGAGGGATATCAGGGAGAGAAAAAATTCTGGGAAAGAAGGATGTTGGGAGATTCACTGGGAAGATGTGAGGAGACAGACCCATGTTACCTGAGCACAGAAAACCAGCCACGTGGCAGAATGTAGGCTAGAACAGATGGGACACTTTAAGTAATAGCTAGTAAGAGAAGAGCCTATCTAAAGGCATTTATTTGTAAATATATTTTGAGTCTGAGTCTTATTTCTGGTAGCATGGGGCTGGGAGGAAGAACCGAGGCCTGACTTCAACACATGGGCGCCAACTCTGTGTTTACTTGTTGGTTCCCTAAGCATGGATGCCGTACTGCTCATCCTTATTTTATCTGAATTATGAGGCTCATGGGCTCTGGCACGAAGAGCACAGTCTTTCAGGGCTACAACTAAGAGGAAAGAGTTCACCAAGGGGCCTGTGGCGAGTCCCAGCATAGCCAGCACAGACTGTCCACCAGACCTCTAGCCAGCATCATGATCAGCACAGACCAGCCAACGGCAGCTCAGGCATTTGCTGTGTTGTTTGCGATACACTGTTTGCTATTTTTTTTTTTTAAACCACTGCACTGGAGAGGAATAATACAAAATGGACAAAGATTTCTTATCTCATTCCTTATTCTTAAATATGTCTTTTTGAGATGGGTTATTACTAAAAAGACGCAGCTGGAGCGTCTGCGGGCAGCGAGTGAAGACTGTGGGCTAATAAAAAGGAATGATTCACGCCTCATTTACGTTCACTTATGTTTTACATTAATAGAAACCAATAATAGGAACCAGTTACCATAAAAGTCATGGACCGTAAATAACACAAATGGCAGATCAGTAGCATCTCGCACTTTCGGCAGCTGGGCAGGAGGATTGCTATATTTGAAAGTAGTTAATGGATTTGTATTGGAAGTTTGCTTTTTAAAGATATATGATCATGATTCCAATCTGCTATGAAGAAACCAAAAGTCTTAAATTGGACTCTTTTGTTCTTTGAGAAGTTCCATGGTTTAAATAATTGGTGTTTGGTGCCTAACAGGTGCCAGTCACTCTGTGGGCCTGTTTTCACCATGTTTCCACCATGGCAGACTAAGAACTGTAAGTTGGGCTTCCCTTTAGTATGTATAGTGTAATATTCACTGTGGCAATAAAAACATGATACATCTCAAGAGCAGCAGGAAGGTTTATTTGTTTTAAAAGGAGAATTTAAAAGGCCTTTGGATGATAGAAACATCAAAGAAATAAAAGTGTAGAAGTTAAGATTGTGGCAAGTTCAGCCTCTTCGTGGAATAATGGTTTCTTCAGCAGAAGCCTTAAACCTCTGTTGGGATGCAAACACAATCTCTCTTTCTCTCTCTCTCTCTCTCTCTCTCTC
>NW_022196891.1:84157656-84170832 GCF_008632895.1 Mastomys coucha
CTCTCTCTCTCTCACACACACACACACACACACACACCTACCTCTCTCTCTGTCTCTCTCTCACACACACACACACCTACCTCTCTCTCTATCTCTCTCTCTCACACACACACCTACCTCTCTCTCACTCACTCACACACACACACATGCATACCTCTCTCTCTCTCTCTCTCTCTCTCTCTCTCTCATACACACACACACACACACACACACACACGCACACCTACCTACTTCAGTCTCCCATCTATCTGCCTGGAATTTACTAGAATTCAGAGAAACCTTGTCTAAGTAACAAAGAATGAAAATAAGCTCCTCTGCTGGGTGCTTGATCTGAGAGCTTCTTGCCACAGTGTTGACAGGCTCCTTGTCTTCAGTCTCAGTTTTCTGCCTCTGAGTGCAATGGCTCACCTTCTTCGTCAGTAAACCTGACATCTGCTGCTTTTTGCCACCTTTAAGATCTCAGGCAAATCCTGTCCTACCCATTCCACTAGTGTTACTGCACATGGAAGTAACTTCAAATTGTCATCACTTCTAACAACCATCCTTGGAATGTGTGTCCCTCTAAGTCTCAACCTGATACTACAGGTCCTTCTAGTAGTCTCAGCTGTAACTTCACAGTGTTTAATTCACCTTGTCTCCATCCAGGTCTTGGTTACGAAATCAAATATATTTCTGTTCTACAATCAGTGTTCTTGAATAGTTATCCTGTATTTTAAAAGTGTTTGTTGAAGTTTAATAGTGAAGTTCTTTTTTAACTCAGTAGAGTTAAGATGCGAAGAAATCACCTTTCAAATTCCAAATGCTGTGTTCAAGCATTGGCATGTGACAGCCTTAAGTGTCCTCAATGTTTAGACTCTGTTATCATTGAATATAAAGAAAATGTGGCTCAGGCAGTGCCAGCAAAAACAGTCTTACTGTGAGTAAAAAAGAGAGGGAAGGGAGACAGAAGGAAGGAAGGGAAGAAGACCAGCAGAAAAAGAAGAAAGGAAGAATGCTACAGAAAGACGGAAGAGGGAAGGAGGTGAGAGCGAATAGAATGGGGGCACATGCAGAAAAAGAGGGACCGTGAGGTATAGGAGCCGAGGAAAAGAAAATGAGTAGAAATTCCATGAGAGAAAGGCAAGAAAAGAGAAACTATATCACTAGAGATGTTTTATAATTCCCCCTAAAACATTGTATAAGTTTCAGTTAATAGGGCTTGTTTTGTTAGTGGTTTTAAGAGAAGGAAATGCATGAGTGAAGGCAATTAAGGACATAATTACCGAGAACAGAGGAAGTACACCACAGATAAAGGTGTGGGAAATAAGACCGTGGAATGCGGGTCTTACCGAGAGGCTGACTTAGTGTCAGACAGGCAAAGGTAGTTTTGAGGATGGTCCCATGGCCCCAACAGGTCCTGCTTGGTGTTCATTATCAAGTGGTCTGTTATCCTCAACAGAAACAGGCCAACTCATCTCAAAAAAAATAGAGCAGGGTAAACACCATGGGATACCAATTCTAACTTCTGTTTTGAGAGCTTACTCCCTCTTTCTCTAGGATGGCTTCCATTGAGAGAAGCCAGTGGCCACGCTGTGTGGCAGCTTTGTAGAGTGGACACTGAGGAAGGACAATGACATGGCAAACAATTAGCCATGTGGATGAAGGGACCAACTGAGAGGATCTCCTTGGCGTCTTACTAAAGATCACTCAAACCTTCAGTGGAAGCAACAGCCCGTGGACCCCTGACTACACTCCTAAGAGAACTAGTGCAGTTTAATTTCAGACTTTATGTGCACAGAGAGCCAATAAACAGAGGCTTGGAGGGCAGACTCAATCCAGCTGCAAGTTGATACCAGCTGTGGCAGCTGCCTTCTGCAGTTGAAATACTGGAGGGTTCACAAAGTTGTCCCTTCTGGGGACTGTGACAAATATTCTTTCCTCTCTCCAAGTCTACCCTGCAGCCCAGGAAGGACTTTTTCTACCCAACTCTACACTCTCCAGATACAGTCAGGCTTCCCTTGCCTGTGCTGGGAACCTCTGGAGTGTTTCCAGTTCTCAAACTGGCACTTTTTAAATGATTCAAATGCAAGTCCCACTTACAATGGCACATAAACTATGTGTATCATTTGAGGACAGGTTGTGTCAAGTCATCTGGATAGCACATAAACAAATCTCCAGCAATAACAGATTATAGCCGTGGCCACCATAACAATTCTTAGGAAGCAGTCCCGCATCTCAGCCACAACACATGTTCTAAATCTATACTCAGTATAATGTCCAATACCATGGAACCATTTGCCTTCTTCCCTGGCTACCACTTCAAAGTGACATGTTTCTTAATCAAAGTTATCTTTATGAGAAAAAAAAAAAAAACAAACTACTCTCAAAAACGAAGCATGGCTAATCGTGCAACACCATGGCAAGAGTAAAAAGGCCTCCCACGGGATGGGAGAAAATGCTTGCACGCTGTTTCACTTCCTAATGTGTACTCAAAAACATGCTAGTATGCTTGTGAGGTTTGTAATGTAGCTAACATAAAAGTGATCATAGCTTTTGAGTCATGATTGGATAAGCAGTTGGGCATATATATATATATATATATATATATATGTATATATATACACACATACACATGTATATATATACACATATATGTATACACACACATATACATATATATATGTATATGTGTTATATATATATGTGTGTGTGTATATATATATATATATATATATAGAGAGAGAGAGAGAGAGAGAGACATACATATATATGATAGAATTAAAAAGGAATGCCATTCTGACATAATCTACCTGGCCTTAGGGACACTGTGAGAAGTGAAACAAGCCATGATGGAATGCAAAGACAACTAGCACTTTGAAGAGGCCGAGGTGGCCAAGACAGAGTTCGAATGTGGAGACAGTCAGTAGTGTTCAGCACTACCTACCCTGAAGCTACAAAAACGGACAGTGCATGGGTGTTTTGGATGGTGTGACAAATGTCACAATACGCACACTTTCCCACAGTTGGAGTTGAGGACAGTGAGGACAGACAATGAATGACAGATTCACACAGGGCTGTTGGTACCTGACAGCGCTTCCTGTCGATGGGCGGCAGACTGGCAGACTGGGGGAAGGAGCGGGCACTGGTGCACTCCAGCCAGCCGCTGAGACTCCGGGAGGTCTTGCCTTTGTCTGCAGTGGCCTTCTGGTGGGCCAAAGGCTTTGCCTTCTGCAACCGCAGCTCCCACGGGTCAGGATGTTCTCGGAAAGGTGAATTGTATACACCTGAAATCTAAAGAACACATTTCTTTAATTTACAGATGAAATTAAACTTTTATCCATTTGAGGGAGAAATATTCTAAACTACAGCCTTGCTGCTTAGTCAGGCACCAGAGGCGAGCTTAGATAACTTCGTACCTGGGATAGACTGAAAATCTTAGCGACCTTACAGACTGCAGAGTGAGTGTGTTTTGAAAACTCAGTCAGAAATTGTGTGAGAAAAAATAAGAGGTCTTTAGTTATCCATATTGTATTCCTGACAGATATGATGTGCTTTAAGCTGTATGAGTAAGCCATACCTTCAATTACATGAAGACATAATGTGTGTTAAGCTGTGTGGGAAAGCCATGCCTTCATTTACATAAAGGCAAGTGTGCAATGTTTGAACAAATTTAGGGTATTAATTATGTACACCATCAATACTAGATTATTTGAATTGCTGATCAGTATACACCCAACGGGCATTTTTTTCAGCACAACGTTTTTATTGACTCTTTGGGAATTTGACATCTTACAGCCCATCACACTCAGTTCCCAGTCTTTCAAAGTCTGCCCTCACCCGCCTTGTGGCCACAGCCCCAATAAAATAAAAATTAAAATTAAAATAAGGAAGTCCAATTTGTGTTATCTATACGCTTGCTGCAGCCAAGTCAAATTCTCAGCGCCCTGTCCCTTTACAAGAACGGGGTCTTTCCCTCCTGTGCCTCTGCCAGAAGCCAGGAGTCGTGGAGAGCCACACTTGAACATCTTTATCACGGTTGAAGAGGTCTCTTCGCTGGTTTCCTGTTCAGGCTGCTGCTTTGGAAGGTGGAGCTGGGGATTGTCATGGGAGCCTCTCATGTTCCTCTTTCCCAACTGTGCGTCCGCAGTCATCAATACCACTGCTAAAATAGTCTCTTTGCTCTGTACAGTCAGCCGGAGCATGGAGCACGGGCTTCCACATGTTTTCTGTCCATAGTACAAACCACTAACATGGGCTCCACCTGCAGTAGGAAAATGGACCCAAGCAAGGTCCTCAGAGGCAGCCTGGACCATCAACACCAACAGGGCCTCAGGGGGCTGCACAGGCCATTCACATCAATCTGGCGTCAGGTGGTAATATGGGCCATGGAAATCAGTAAGGGCCAGGCCATTGTATGGGCCACTTACTTCAACATGGTCCCGGAGGCAGGATGGTCCACAGCATCAAAGTGGCTTCAGGCAGCAGCATGAACCAGGGACATCCTCATGGCCTCGGGTGGCCACATGGGCCACAGACATCAGCATGGCCCTCTGCTGCATCAGGGCCACGGACCCCCATGTGCCCCTCAGCAGCTGCGTAAAGCACGGACATCCGCATGGCCTCGGTGGCAGGACATGCTATTCACATCAACATGGACCCCAGAGGCAGCAAAGTCCACATTACCAAGGTTTCAGTCAGTGGTATAGACCGCATACTTCTACATGAATCTCCGGTTTTATCATGGCCTGGTGCAGTTGTGTGGATCACAGACACTAACATGGCTATCCCGTGCTATCACAGGCCATGGTGGTCTTTTGAGGATTCTCAATCCAGAAAGTGAACCATTTCTATCTTGGGAATCCATCCTTGCCCAGAGTCAGAGTGATACTGCAGTCTGGTAGCGTCTTGGAGACTGAGTGTGGATCTGCATAAGCTTCAGGATGCTGCGTAGTGCCCAGCTGACCCTATTGGGTCCCCCTTAGCCCTCTCTAATGCCTGTCTTCAGTTCCCCTGTATGCACAGCTCCCCATCATACATGCATTCCTTGGAGTGGCGCCCACCCCACACGAGGCGGGGCAGCGCGGCCTGGCTGGCTTCTGTCTCCCACCCCATATGAGCAAATGGCATCTATTTTAAGTCCTGTACTTGGCTAACCACTCTCATTTCACACCCATATGGGACACTGTTTATCACTTCAAATCTGTGCACTTAACGTCACATCAGGTACCCTGCTTCTGCAGCGTCATGTTGCCCTCGACACTCTGTGGCTGACTGTGTCGCACATTGCATCAGAATAGCCGAGACTTAGCACAGCATCTGCCTTGCTATATGGGTTCCACAGATGCATGTGTGAGAAACGTGAAATCCAAGTGTAGCAGATGTCCATTTTCTATAAACCTCATGTCACTTGAGTCACAGACTGAAGAGTACTCTACTTTGATATAACTGTATTTGGTGATATCTGATCTCCAGAGATTCATAATCAAAATACATGTGCATATCTATACATGCACATGTATAAATATCCTCCATGCAAATTCACATTTGTAGGGAAAAGTGAAAATTTTCCAGGATGAAATGATTGGTGACTCTGTAGACACTGAACTATATAAAGAATGTATTAAACATTTGTTATTCCTAAAAGAAACAGACTTTTCTTTTATGCTGTAATTAACCCATAAACATTCCTGATTACACGTCATCTCAGGGTCCCTGGTATTATTAGCTAGGACAGGAAAAACTGTCCCAGAAGGCTGGAGAGATGGCTCGATGGCTCTCTTCTAGAGAGCCCTGCTTCAATTCCCAGGACCCACATGGTAGCTCAGAGATGTCTGTAACTCCTGCTCCTGGAGATCTGACACCCACACACAGACATACATGCAGGCAAAACATCAATTTAACACACATAAAACAAATACATATTTTAAAAAAAAAAAAAAAAAAGAAAAGAAAACTGTCCAAGAAAAGCTTGATATTCCAAGCCAACCTTCCGCCAGTGGTGACTCCTATCTTACACCCACCACAGTCGGTGGTGACTCCTACCTTACACCCATCACAGTCTTGTCCCCAGTTCTTCCAGACTAATTGGGAGGTGCCACTCAACTGAGGCAGCATCCCACACTGTTGCTTTACCATAACTTTACAAAGCAGCGACAGCACACGAGCACAGACTTGAGACCAAAGGGATTGGTAGATGTGACCCCTTTTGTCTAACATATTGTTTTCATTTCCTTTCTAAGATGATGCTAAGGCCTACTTGAGTTAAATTTAACCTTTTCTACTTTCCATTAAGGACTGAAACTTATTGTATATAAAATAAAGTTAACACAGGCACACTTTATGTCTAAAACCATTTTCAAATTGGTTCTTCTTTGATATCTATTCCTTAAAATGAGTGATACGATGTTTTAGAATGAGTAAAACATTCTACTTTTTAAGTAAAAAAAGTATTTTAAGGTAACACACTTTTGGTATTCTAGAAACACAAAGTAGATAGGCAGATGAATAAGGCAAATGGTAGCCGAGAAATGTATGTATGTGTTTCTCTGTAATGGTTTTATTGGCCCTCAACCTAGGGATAACTCTTCAGACGGTTCTTAGGGTGTTTTTCTAGGTCAAAAAGGTACCGAGGATGAGAAGGAACAACCAATGCTAGATTAAAAGGATGATCTTGACAAAAACAAAAACAAAAACAAAAAAAAAACTACATCATATTCTCTCTGCAAAAGATACAAGAGAAGAAATACCATTTATGTTAGTGAGAGTCTAATTGGCAATCTGTTAATTTATTGCCCAAACTTCCACCACCTTCTAGATTAAGTTGTGAGATTCATGCAACTTAGTTAAAGGTTGTAATTTACCATTTAAAATCTCCATTGGCCTGAATAACTGCTGGTGTCTGTATTAACTTTGCCCATTAGGAATCCTGATCTCCTCCTGCATTTGCACGCTCGTGTATATATAGGCAAGATGGGAGATGCAAATAGACTGAGAGACATGATAGCTTTCTTAAATTATACTTTGCAACTATATAGAGACCTCCTCATGTGTATTCTCTTTGCAATTTAAATCAAATATAGATAGAAAATACATTTTAATTGAATTTCAAATGTATCATTTAAAATCTTCAAGGTGTCAGTATTTTAGAAATTAATATATTAGCTAACTTACCTTGGTAAAGGCAGTTTGCCCCTTGGCTCCCCACAGCAAGTGAAAACCCTACTTATTGCTAGAGTAGCCATTTAGTTATTGTTTCTTTAAGAAACACTTCTAAATGTCTGATTGTCTTGACTGCCACATTCCAGGATCCCCCTGGTTAAGAAGAATGTTTTGCTGTGAGTCACAAAAGCCCCAGCCACCCCACCCCCCAGGCTCTGTGGCATAGTTTCTCCTCTCCCCATTTTTCACAGCCTGGAAGGGCCACTGCCACGCTAGCTTTGGGGACTTCATTTTCAGCAATAATTTCCTAGAGTGACCAACACTATGGGGAAATCTGTGCTAACTGTTTGAAAAAGGAGAAAGAAAACGAAAGAGCCTACACCTGAGTTATTTGCAGTACTGTCATGCTAACATTCAACTCGATAAGACCCAGAGCTCTCAGGGGGGCGCTCTGCTAATAGCTTCCTACTGACCTCCTTGCAGGGCTGGGCTGCTGACTGGTGGCCCAGTGGTGAAGCCCGCAAATGGGGTGTGAAAGCTGATTTTTTTTAAAAGGCTATGGTTCTGACTGGTCACAAAAGAAAAAAAAAAGGCAATGAGTTATATAATAGATATACTTTTTTTTCCCTGAATTCCCCACTTCAGACCGTCCATCATGGGAACTTAAGCATGACCTAGAATATTAATTATGTCAGGTCGAGCAATGAGCAAATGTACCATTTGTTACCCAGTCACCCTTAGCCTTACATTAGTATTTTGAACTATTCCATATTTCTAACAATCTATCAGCAGGCTTTTTTTTTTCTCCTCAGTTTTTATTCTTATGCTTAAGTGCTGGGTGGGAAAGGATTTAAAGGCGCGACTGATCTGAAAGCTAAGGAAGCGCTTGCTTACAGGAGCACCTGCTGTGTGGGAGGCAGCTTCCTACACAGACCTTTGTTTCCTGTGTGCCTGAGGGATGCTGCCTTCTCACTCGTCTTGTTCTTTGTTACGGAGCTTTCCTCTCAGCTCATCCCTGTGAACTGAGGAGACTACGGATCTGGGTATGAATACCTCAGATGCCAACGCAGTCATTCACGGTTCAGTGTCAGCCTTCGCTAAGTAAGAAACAGTCGTTTGCCCAGACTTGAGAGAGCAGAGTTGAACAGGCTAGCCTAGCTCAGATCTGGGAGTGAACAGAGGTGACCAGGCTAGCTCAGATCTGGGAGTGAACAGAGGTGACCAGCCTAACTCAGATCTGGGAGTGAACAGAGGTGAACAGGCTAACTCAGATCTGGGAGTGAACAGAGGTGAACAGGCTAGCTCAGACACTTTACCTTTCTCTGGTTTTGGAAACTGCAGTCAAGTCACTTAGCAAATAGAAGTCACAGACTGCCACCAAAAGAGACAAACCCTAAAACCATTTTCAGTCCTCTTGCTTTCAACTCCGTGAACACTGTTGGGTGGTCCACGCTTCTCAGAGGAGGCCTACCTAAATGTGCTTCTCTACTAAGTCTCAAGCATATGCAGTTTGAAGGAAAACATTAACAGAACACAGTAGCTGAGTTCTGGTGACTGGAACAGTAAAGGCAGGCCTGAGACCGAAGTGAGGGAGGAAGTGAGGTAGGAAGTGAGGGAGGAAGTGAGGGAGGATTTGCCATGGGAGGGGCTGCTGAGCAAGGATGGCAAGGCGCTCCATCGCAGCAGTGTCGGCCTACTTGGACTAGGGGATTCACCAAAAACTCACTCAGTAAGTAATCGGCCTGCTCTTAGGAGAGAGCTGCCTGCTGCTACTGCTGCTGCTGCTGCTGCTGCTGCTGCTGCTGCTGCTGCAGTCTAGGCCTGGTGCAGGAGGCTACTGCACACCAGACTGTCCCGGCTGAGGACCTAGGGCAAGCATGGTCATTTCTCAGCAACTGGATTCCTCCCAGCATCTCAGGCTGAATTCATCACTGGGCTCTATCACTAAAAAAAGTGTATTTGATATGAGTATACTGACATAAAGCAAATAAAAAATGCACCAACGCTAACCGTCACTAGCTACACACATGTGCTATTTGTTTTCCTGTGGTTAAGAAAATGCGGGGCCTGGGTAGTCTTAGTAGCTACTCTGTCTTCTTATTTAAAAGCACATTAGCTTAAACCTTAAGATCCCGACATACTTCCCACAGGCCTCTGTTTGTGGCTCCTTGTCACTGCCTCTGAGCTGTAGCCCTTGCCCTATCACGGGGCAGGTGCTAGGTTCCGTCCTTACCCCTGCCACCAGAACAGAACTGAACAGAAAGAAAGAGAAGGGAAGGGAAGGGAAGGGAAAGGGAGGAGGGGAGGAGCAGCGAGGAAAGAGGGAAGCCGAATTCTTAAAGGTTTCACTCAAAGACCAAGGAAGGCCTGTTACATCAGACCTGAGACATGAGCGTGCGGACTTCCGAGAGCTCAGATCTTGCAGGGCAGCGTTCTGGGGCTATTTTCCACTAACATCGCCATGTGGCTGGTGGGCTCGCTGGCTGGCTGCTCCTCCAGAGGAACTTAGTAGTGCAGCACAACTGCATTCAACCTGACTCATGGGAAGATCCCAGCCCTTCCCCTGCCCCAGGATTCTTCTTGCCTGGGAGAGATCCCAGCACTCCCTGGGGCTCTGCTTGTCTGGGGAGATCACTAGGGCCCTCAGAGCTTTGGTCAGAGGGAAAAGGTAGAGGTGCGAAGGAAGGCTCCCTTGACACTGGCGTGTGACTGTTTTATTGTGAGGGAATTTTTGTTTTCTTCAAGTATTTCTAAAAGGAGAAGAAACAAAGATTTATTATTTTACTTTTATATGATCAGAGAGAAATATTTTAAATAGCTGTCTTTATTAAGTAAAAAAAAAACCTTGCATTTTTAGAAGTGAATTTGCTGTTCTCATCAATATTATACATAAAGCACTTCCTGTGAAATGTGAATTAGAAGAAAGTAACTTAAATACAATATTTCCTAATGCTAATTAAAATCAATGACACCTTCCAACTTGCCAAATCTAAGATATGCACAGAGATAGCAAAAGCTTTTCATCCCATGAGGCTATTCTTAGAAGAAAGAGGTTAGGACTCCAAAGACTCCGCATGATGGCTTAGCATAACTGGCTGAGGGTGGGTATCTCCCAGTGCCGGTTAGCAAAGACACAGAACACGCTATGCAACTCAACTGTGGAGGCAAAAAGCTCTCAATTTGTTCTAAGGCTAGGTAGAATTTTGTAATAAAAAGGAAGAAAAGCACCAAGACCAGAGAATAACTGAAGGAGCGAGGGAGGGAGAGACATGGGGAACAGTCAGGGGACATCAGGCTGACCAGGGCACAGTCAGGGGACATCAGGCTGACCAGGGCACAGTCAGGGGACATCAGGCTGACCAGGGCACAGTCAAGAGACATCAGGCTGGCCACTGTGGCACAGGATATTGCCAAAAATGATCTTCGGAATGTTGAGAATTTGAGTTGAATTCGACCATAATTTTGGAATATCTTGATTTTCCTATCTCCTTTAAAGGATAAACTTAGGAGATAGCCCAAAGTGACCACGAAAATGCTGGCAAAAACTACAATCCAAAGGGATATCACAGACAGATGGGAACTGGATACAGAGAATCCTGGGAAGTGTGCAGGCAAGTTAGCCTGGCCAACAACAAACTCTCTTTCAGACAAAGGAGGTGGGGACAGACACCCAAGGCTGTCCTCTGACTTCAACATGCTTGCATTTGCATGTATACATCACACACACACAGGCACATACACACGCGCACATGCACATGTATGTACACACATGCACACACACACACACACACACACACGCGTGCGCGCGCGCGTGTGCACATATATATACGCACGCGCTCACACACATGTGTGTGTACACACACGCACACACAGTGATGAGCAGGGAGTAAGGGGGCAAGTTACTCATAAAAACTAAACCCAGATATGTCATAAATGTGAGAATTCCATTCCACATTCATCCAGTTCCACACCAAGAATTCCAAAAGACTGAATGCTATGGCAGGGCGTGTGAGCAGAGAGAGCTGAAGTTTGACACAGGAAGCAATGCTCACATAGCAAGGAAGAAAGCCTCAGCGAGGATTATTATCTGGCTGAGGAAAGAAACTCTGATATGTCAAGATAAATTTCAAAACAAAACAAAACAACAAAAAAAGCAAAACTGGAGAAGAATGTCCAAGAGGTATGGGCACTTGTAAGAGGTGTGACGTGTCTGTACTGTGAGTGATGAGCGAGAATGCGGGAAAGGCTCAGAGAAACATCTGAAGTAGAATGGCTGCGGATTTTCCTTAGGCTTATCCACTGGCATTGCACTGAGTGAGGGCACGCTGCTCCCAGGCCTAGATGCTGTGTGCTCAGAATAAAATCTCACAGTGCAGCACAGCTGAGCACTACGGAAATAGCCTGAACTCATGTGTGTTGGATTTGGGGTTAATGTTTGGTCATTGCATGTGCGAGAAACTTTTACTGTTGCTCTTTTTTGGTCCCCATGTTCAGTTGTGGTAGCAAGCATGGTTCAAGAACCTGTGCTGAACCATGGCTGAAAAGAGCCAAGATGCCCAGCGTGAATGGAGGAAGGAAGGCAGAAAGGAAGAGGAGGAGGGAGGAGGAAGGAAGAGATCGGTGGATGAGAGACAGAGGAAGAGAGGAAGAGAAGGAAGGAAGAAAAGAAGAAAAAGAAACTAGAACAAGATATTTCAGTATTGAAGGGAAAACAATCACTGAGTAGAAGTCACCTCGTCAACTTCTTCTACAAGTGTGAAGGAGAAATGAACATTTTCGAATAAAGAACAGTGGGTCTGATGACAGCGGGTCGCCAGTGCCACTGAAGCACTGCCAGAGCTCTGACAGCGAGGATGCTGGGGTGCTTCAGCAGAAATGATTCGGGGCCTCCGATTCTCCATATAACAATGTCGGTGAATGGTCCTGTCTTTACCACTTCTTGCCACGGAAGCTAGTCTCTCCTCACATATTGAAAAGTTCACCTTCCTGCCTCTCACCCACCTCTCACCTTTTTAAAACGTCCATACGTGTTTTGTGTAGCTGTTTTCATCTCCCACTTTTCAAGCTTCCCCCCCCCCAATGTGGCTATTTTGAGAACACAAATACATTCCCGCTAGTCTGAACATCATCTTCTAAGCAGATGCAGGTGGTGCTCTGGCCTAGGCTAACACCATCTCCCGCCTCTCGGAAGCCAGCCTGACAGTAGGAAGCAGACAGACATCCTCCCTCTTTCGCTTTCTGTGTACAGCCATGGGGCCAGTGGGGGGAAATAGGAGAAATGATAGAATCACACAAAATCCAAGTCGTTTCTGACAGTGTCCAGGACTTACAAAGCGGATGTATTCCATCTTTCTCTGACTGGTTCAGAACTCAAGCGGGGAAAGGTGTCTGTGATTAGGTTCTGATGCCTTTCTTTCCCTCATGAGCCCTGTTTCTACCCTGATTAGTCCACCGCCGGCCTTTGGCAAAGATCCTAACTCCCTCTGCCATCACATGTCTTGTCATTGCAGATGGTGTTGAATATAGCAACAAGTACTCCACCTTTGTCATTTGGAACATTAAAAAAAACTTTATTAGTAATATGAATATTACTAATTAAAAGAAACATTAGTAACTAACTTGGGAGTAAGATGTCAAACACACATGCTGCTTTTTGTTCGATCTCAATCACATGTAGTGTTGAATGGATTTCTCTTCTTTCCAAATTACAGCTGTTGTCTAGGCAGCAGAAGTAGCAAATAATCAGATGGCGATTACACGTTTGCTTCTCTCTAATGGGCTCTTTCTGAGAAGACGAAAAAGAGCCCTAAAACCGGTCCCCGTGGGCCAGAAATGTATGCTTGCCTTCTGGCCAAGGGGCCTTAACACGTCAGGCTTCTTTCCCCCATACCCCAGCCCCTCATGTTTGAAGGACTGAGAGCTTCCACAATGCAGGACAGGGCAACAGTGCCGAGTGTCCTCTCTAGTGTTTGCTTTTGCTCAAACAGGAAAGTTCTCCATTATGCAGGCGCATACGCTTGAGGTGGGGCCCATTATGCA
>NW_022196891.1:84170842-84171018 GCF_008632895.1 Mastomys coucha
CCCATTCTGCAGGCATACGCTTGAGGTGGGTCCCATTATGCAGGTGCATACCCTTGAGGTGGGGCCCATTATGCAGGCATACGCTTGAGGTGGGGCCCATTATGCATGGGCATACGCTTGAGGTGGGGCCCATTCTGCAGGCATACGCTTGAGGTGGGGCCCATTATGCAGGCATA
>NW_022196891.1:84171701-84202523 GCF_008632895.1 Mastomys coucha
GGCATACGCTTGAGGTGGGGCCCATTCTGCAGGCATACGCTTGAGGTGGGGCCCATTCTGCAGGCATATGCTTGAGGTGGGGCCCATTCTGCAGGCATACGCTTGAGGTGGGGCCCATTATGCAGGTGCATACCCTTGAGGTGGGGTCCATTATGCAGGCATACGCTTGAGGTGGGGCCCATTATGCACGGGCATACGCTTGAGGTGGGGCCCATTATGCAGGCATACGCTTGAGGTGGGGCCCATTATGCAGGCGCATACGCTTGAGGTGGGGCCTTTTTCTGCCCCATCCAGTCCATCAAGACAATGGTTCTGAAGACAGAACAGAGGGTGAATATCCCATCCACTCTGCCTGGCATATGATCTGGCTTGATTTGGGCAGTCTAGAATCTCTAGTGGTGTTAGCCTCCCCTCTGTCTAAAAGATTTACTCTTTTAAAAACTCACAGAAGAAAACCCACAGAATCAACTAAACCTGGGCCCATAGGGGCTCACAGAGGCTGAACCAACAACCAGAGAGCATGCATAGAACTGACATAGGCCCTCTGCACATGCCTTACAGTTGTGCAGCTAGGTCTTCTCGTGGGACTCCTAACAGAGGGAGCAGGGGCTATCTCTGGGCTATCTCTGACTCTTTTTCTGGCCTTTGGATCCCTATTTCTCATACTGGGTTGCTTTGTCCAGCCTTAATATTTTGAATAGAAGTGGGATAAGAGTAGAAGATGTGGGAGAGGGACGGGGGTGTGGAGGGGAACTGGGAGGAGAGCAGGGAGGGGAAAGTGCAGTCAGACTGTAAAAAGAAAAATAATAAAAAATAGAAATGGACTATAAAACATCACAACAATTTAATTGGGCAAACAAATATCACTTTTAAAACCATGATAGACTTCAAATAATTTTATTTTTATGTTTTTAATTCATAGAAGAAACACTGAGTGATTAGGATTAACATCTAAACTTTTTTACTTGTTTTAAATCTAAAAGTATTATAAATCAGAATTAGGACAAAGATAAAACATGTTAGTGCCTATACAAACTATCAGTGCCAGGAGATAGAAGACATTAGGATCAATGAAAGTTCAAGGCCAGCCAGAGCCACACAAGGAGACCCTGACTTGTAAAAGAGCAAAGAGGGGGGTTTACCATCCCCTTTCTGGGGACATTTCGTCTACATTGTAAGGAGGAAGGTCTGACTCCGATAAGGAAGGTAAGTGGTACACTAAAGTATAAAACAAGGAGTAGGGAATGGTACCTCAAAGAACACAGGAAACTCAACACTTGAATGTTTGCGGAGCAGTTGGCAGGGCTATTTTTATTTATGTAGTTACATAAATAAAAATTCAAATAAAGCAGTCATTTCAATGATGTAATGTAAGACCTACAGAAGTTGGGAACACTGAGGCGAGAGCACATATGCAGTATGGAAGAAATGCTGGGTTCAGTCTCCAGCATTGAAAGGTGTGTGTGTGTGTGTGCGTGTGTGTGCGCGTGCATGTGTGTGTATGTGTATATATGGATATGTGTATATATATATGTGTGTGTGTGTATATGTATGTGTGTATATGTGTGTACATATATGTATGTATATGTATATGTGTGTATATGTATGTGTGTATATGTGTGTACATATATATGTATGTATGCATATGTGTATATGTGTGTACATATATATGTGTGTACATATACATATGTGTATGTGTATATATGTATGTGTGTATATATGTGTGTATGTGTAAATATATATATTATAAGTGTGTGTGCATATATATGTGTATGTATATATTTTGTGTGTGTGTATATGTGTGTGTATATATGTGTATGTGTATATATATATTGTGTGTATATATGTGTGTGTATGTATATATGTGTGTGTATATATTGCATGTGTGTATATATATATATGTGTGTATGTGTGTATATGTGTATATATGTGTGTGTGTATATATGTGTGTGTGTATATGTGTGTGTATATATATGTGTATGTGTGTATATATATGTGTGTGTATATATGTTTGTGTGTATGTGTGTATGTGTGTTTATGTGTATGTATATATGTGTGTATATGTATGTATTTGTGTGTATATACATATGTGTGTATATGTATATATTGTGTGTATATATGTATGTGTTTGTGTGTATATGTGTGTATATGTGTTTGTGTGTGTATATGTGTTTGTATATATGTATGTGTGTATATATGTATGTGTGTATATATGTGTGTGTATATATATGTATGCGTGTGTATATATGTGTGTGTATATATATGTATGTGTGTATATATATGTGTGTGTATATATGCGTGTGTATATATGTGTGTGTATGTATATATATGTATATATATATATATATATAGAGAGAGAGAGAGATACACACACTTCTATACATATGTAGATCGATATATAATATGTTGTGTACTGCTTATTGGCATTGGGCTAAGATCAGGTATAAAATGTATTACTTTATGATTCAGAGTTCTATGGTAGGCCTATATAGGTGTACATGCTTTAATAGCAAACAAAGGGCAAGTATGAATACATTTAAAAGAAGAATTGCAAAAGTACTTAATACAGTTAATTCTGTATGCTGAGGCATGGGGGGGCGCAGAGTTCAATATATTTGGGATTAATCTGAAAAAGAAAGATGAAGTGGGTATATTTTTAATTTGGGTTTAGTAGCGATATTTATGTAAGTTTTGTTGTCTCCAAATATACTTGAATCCTCCTCTAGCAGCTGCTCCCCAGAAGTTGCAGTCCACTCACTGTGCAGACTCACTCAGGAGAGAATGTGCCCCACAGGCTGCACTCCAGTCTAGCCTTGAAAGTGTGTACGCATCAGAAAGGCATGATCTGCAGCCTCCATGGCCAGAAGCTACTCGGGAGAATTGTTCCAATGGCCACATGAATTGCAAGGACAAAATTTGATTCTCAGCATTTCCTATGAAACTGAGACATCTCCCCTTTAAAAATGAGTGTGTGGTGGCTCATGCCTTCATTCCAGCACTCAGGAGGCATAGGCAGATCTCTGAGACTTCAAGCCCAGCCTGATCCACATAGTGAGTTCTACATTAGTCAGGGCTGCATAATGAGACCCTGTCTCAAAAAATAAAAAAAAAAAATGCAAAGGGAAAAGGAGGGAGAGAGAAAGAGAGGGGAGGGAGAGAGGGACAAAGAGAGAGAGAGAGAAAGAGAGAGGAAACAAAGAAGGAAAGAAAGGAAGAAGGAAAGGAAAGAAAAAAGTCCAAGGTATAATACATCATGTAACCTTTCCATAGGAATAAAAATTTAGATTATTATTGCTAGAGTAGAAAATGAATAATTCTCTTGTCACTTCAGAAAATGCAACAAAATTATTGTTAAAACATAAAGAGCAAATATTATAGATCTGGGTCAAGCAGTTAATTAGTTGTATTTGAGACTGAGTGGCTAAACACCATTAGATGTTTAATATTTTATATGAATTTGAAGTCATATCATCATAATAATTTCTTCCTCCTTCCTCTTTCTCCTACCTCCTTTCTTCTTCCTTCTCTTCCTCTTCCTTTTCTTCCCCTTCTTCTTCCTCCTCACCCCCACTGGCCTCTTCTTTTCATTATTGGAAACTGAACCCAGTACCTAAAGCGTGGGAAGCAAGGGCTTTCCTACTGGGCTACATCCCAAGCATAAATCTATTCATTTGGTTGGATGTAGAACTACATTACCTAGCATAGAAGCTCTGGAGGACCTAAAGTCTTTGACCTCCAAGAGCCCCATCACTCCCATGCACATTACATACCACCCTTCAACAGACACATAACTTAAAAAATAATATTTTTTAAAATGGCTTCCAAAATCAAATGAGCTTTAGGTTCATAGCAAGATTTACTTTTTAATTACCAAAGGGGAAGTTTTATGATATCTTCCTAAAGAATCCATTTAAAAAATACTTTTAGTGTTGTGTATTGAAAAAAAAAATAGTTTCTGACATTGCATCTCTCTCCAGTGGCTTCTGATTGTCCTTTGCTTCTGTCTACATATTTGCCTGAATTGCTTAGATGTTTGTGGTTGTCAAGACAAAGGGAAGAGAGCAGAGGAGGGACTAGGTGACAACTTTTTCCCCACTTACATTTTCTACTTAATGACAATAGAGGGTAAATAATTGTCCTTTTCTATCCACTACAATATAATGAGAATTATACGTAACACCGACGAGGGAGGATGTAAATACAAGAGTTGATGCTGAGTTAATTCTCGTGGCAGTTCAGTCTTTGGTCTTTCAGAAGAGAGGCTGACAAAGGCAAGGGATGACACACAGGGTGGCATCCCGACTGCTCAATGGGATGCAGAGAGAATGGCCAGACTCATGGGCTCTCTTCTTGAACTGTGCCTCCAGAAGCCAGAGGTCAGCCCTTCATCTGTTGCACAATCTTCTCGAAAGAATAAACCTACCCATCACACAAATGGGGGAAAATCACCTGGATAACATTTTCGTTGCTGCAGAGGTAACTGTTGCTTCACGAAACTGTGAAGACAAAGGTGTGGAGACAGATACATTCAAGTTGGCTAGAGTCATGCACGTGGAATTTCCATAGCTGCCCAAGTTATGCACGGCTGTGTTATCCTTTTGCACAAAGGCTCTAGTTTTTTCCACGAGTGTCCATGGGCTGACCAAGCACATTTCTGTGAGCACTAAATATCTTCTGTATGGAGTTTGGTGCCAGAACACTTAACTAGCAATGAGGAGCTCAGAAGACTCAGAAGTGGAGGTGGGGTGCCTTACACGTAGGTGTCACTTGGTGAATCGTATGTGGCTCCTAGCGACCGAGTTCTCCTGAGTTTATACAAGCTGGGTACAACTGCGAACAAGCACTCATCCCTTACCTTTGTAGCCATCCTTTGGAAGAGGGGGCTGGCAGGGTGCCCTTAGCAATCCCACACCATGCTCTGTTTGTTATCGAAGTTCAGTGTGCACTTCTTCCCACGAAGTGTGAAACACTACCTCCCACTCCTAGCACGAGCGTTGATTTCTGCAATCGCAGCCCTTAGGGAGGCTAAGACAGAAGAATTTCTGTGATTTCAAGAGTAGTCTGGACTCCCTAGTGAGTTACAGGACAGCCTAGGCTGTGTATACAGTGAGGTCCTGTCCCTCATAACCCTTCAAATGCTCCTACCCAAAACATACCTTTATCGATTTGTCTTAGTGCCAAGCCCCCTTTAACTCCTGTAGAAATTTGCCATAACAAAAGGACAGACCACAAAAGAATTTAGAATCAGTAGCAGGGAGTATATGAGTAAGAAAACAAACATAGGAGGTACAGGGTGTAATGGGACTAATAATGGAAGTTAAGTAGTGGTGAGCCCTCCAAAATGACTGGCAGATTTCTCCTGTGTCGACTCCTTTTCATTGTAGAGCTATAAATACCTACTCTATTGTCCAGATGGTACATGGAGTCCTTGAGTGCTTTAACACACCGAGACTGCTTCCTGCCAGCCCCAAGTCTCCCACCGCGTCCTGCTCTGTGCTTCTCTGGCTCCTGGAAAGATGTTTCTCCCCTTCCTCTTATGAACGCTTAACACTCTCTCAGTATCCACCAATCTATACTAATAAGGACGGCTGAACAGTTAATATGTTTCATTGACAAAGCAGTTTAATGGGAGGGAGGAAACATCTTTAAAAGGAAAGGAAAGCCGAGGGAAAGGCCAGTGTGGTGGGAAGTTGTTAGAATTGCCCCTTTGGCGCGAGAGTAGGACTCTGAACGTCCAGACTCGAACTAGCTGGAAGAACTAATCAGCTTCATCCATATGTTAGGAAATCCTTTCGGTGAGCTTTTCTTGAATATAATGTCAGGCTGGGATGGGATGACCACACTGAGGAGCAAAGGAAGAAAAGACTAAAAGGCAGGATGGAGGCGGATAGCGGGTGGAGGTGGATAGCGGAGGGCTGTCAGTGTCTATGCTGAAAAGGAAGGGTTGTTTTAAACATTTGTATTAGTTCTTTGAAAATTTCATATTTATATACAAACTATCTTGTTCATATCTACCCACAACTTCTTCACAAGTCCTCTCAGATCCGCCCCATCTACCCCCGACTTCTCCACAAGTCCTCTCAGATCTGCCCCATCTACCCCCGACTTCTCCAAAAAGTCTTCTCAGATCCACCCAACCCTGTTCCCATCTTTCTCTTCTTTTGTCCTCTCGCTTTTTAAAAATGACTTTGTATGACCTACCAGGATCAATCTGTGCACACTCATGGTTGTGGGGCTACCAACTGAAGCCTGGCTGACCAACTAGGGGCCATGCCCTTAAAGTGACTGTCCCTTGCCAGCAGCCATTTGCTGTCCAAAGCTGCTCAGCTAGGGGGTGTGGTGTCTGTGAGTCCCTCTCGCCTCCACAGAAGAATGCTGACTGTCTTGCCTTGCGCAGGTCTGGTGCAGCCAGGGGCAGGGGCTGTGGGGAGCGCAGCAGCCAGGGGCAGGGGCTGTGGGGAGAACAGCTGTCCTCCACATGCAGAAGACACTGCTTCATGGCAGCCCTTCCTGGCCACTGGCTCTGTCTGTGTCCCCTGAGCCTTGTGGGAAGGGAGTGTGATGCACAGGTCCCATTTAAGCTGATCATTCTGCAGATACTCAGTCTCAACATGCTCATCACTGGTGCATTTCTGCACTAACTGTCACCAACCAAATAAGAAACTTCTCAGAGCTGTGCTAATCTGTGGGTGCAAGAGAGTCTGTCAAACGGAGAACATGGAACCTTCCTTTTGAGGTTGACAAACATCAAGTGGAAATGAAATATCAGTGTTTTTGAAAGCTTCCTCTGTAAGAAATCCACTGGTATAATGAGCTTTGAGTTACCTAACTAATTCTAGAGAACACAGCCATTGCTTTGAATGAGGGAGACGGGCATGCAAAAGCTGTCCTTACACATGGAATGCTGAGGTGGAAGGCAGTGGAGATGGAGAAGTCAAAGTCACGTGACAAAATGCATGCAGCCAAGAAAAGGTACAGCCAGGTAACCACAAGGAGCCAGACTATCCCTGAGTGAACGAAGTGGCCTCTAAGGTCAGTGGGCATAAAATGTGCTCCAGTCACTGATGGCTGTGTGTCAACAGCATGAGCCTCCCTGTGACAGCTGCGTGCTCTAGCCTAAGAACCTTGTCCACAGCAAAGCCTTTCTAAACACAGTATTTCCAAATTCACAAGACACCTGACCCAGATGCACCCACACCATTACACGTGCAAACAATGGCATGTGTACACAGAGGGATTGCCATTTTTCCATGGCTCCACCCCAAGACAGAAGTACATGCCACATGTCACATACTAAGCCCTTAATGTACATAAGCAGACAACATCTCAGCTTGCTCTCTTAGGTGGACAGGATAGAAGATAATACACAATTTGGAAAAACTAAGTATTTCTAATTAAGAATTTTAATCTCATAATCTTTGTCTTCTAAACATGTTTCCCACTTAACAGGCTACCAGTTTATTATAACTAGGTCAAGTTTAAGTTTTAATTAAAATATATTCCTTCCTTATATAAATTCAATTTGGTATGGTTTTGAAAAAAAAAGATGACTGCATGCATTTTTTTTAAATATTTAAGTATTTCAAATTATAGTTTGTCAATAATGATCACAGTAAAGCGCATATTTAAAAAAATATCACAAAAATGATAAGAATTAATTTTGTATCCATGTGAAAATTACTAGGATAAGGGAAACACAAAAATATTATGCAAATGATGACATGAAAATTATTTCTATAATTTTTAATTTCCATTTGAGTGTATGTAAACTATCAAATGACACAAAATAAAATATGTAGCTATATTGATTGCTCCATATTGTGTTTACATGTTGTTTCCCGTGATCATATCAACATGAAAATGAGGGAAGTCGCCATCAGCTAATTACTACTAAGGATCGTTCTATACAGTGATGTCCATCTCCAAAGCGCTAGCTCTTGTCATTTGGATCCGGAGACTTCCAAGCATCCTGTGACTTTGCGGAGCCTCAGGAAGCCATGTTCTCTTTTAGTGAGTTCAGTACTAGGCCTTTGCTTACAGCCACCAGTAGGTGGAGCAGACAGCATAATTTATTACCGAGAACAAGGGCAGAGGAATGGAAGTCAGCTTCTTTGGAATAAAACAAATCTGTAAATGAGATTTTCTTCAAAGGAAATATGCCCTGTATGTGTTAGATTTGGTTTGACTGGTTACTGAATCAAAATAAATAACTTTATTAAATAATCAATCTTCTCAGAAAGATAAATTTACAAATGGAAGCATTGCTTGCATTTTACTTTATTCAAATCAACTAAAATTAGCTCTCCTTTCAAAAAATTTTTACAGGGACAAGGATTTTTTGATGTGTTCATTTAGTAAGGACGTTAAACACAATCCTGCTTTACAGGTGGCGGGTGCATAACAAATAGTATTTTCTAGGAAATATAATTGACTAATCCTGTTATGTCTGCAGCAACAAATTAACCTTATTACTACTAGTAAATGGTGATTGATTATTTATGCAAATAAGTCACCATGTTCAGCTTTCTGATTGAAATAAACATATAAAAGAGGCGCTTTACTATGACTTGAACTTTTTAATTAATAAAGCCCTGAGGGGTCTGTTAATTCACCTATTGCAATATTAGTTATTTACTCATGTAACTCCTATTAGCACAAACATATTTGCTTGAATAAAGATGAGATAACAATAAAGCTATGAATAGCTCCTGAAACTATTTTAAAAAATACATCAGATTCATACTAAAATAGGCTTAAAAGTAAGCTTAAATTATGCCTGTAAGTATCAATACATCAGCATACCCAGTCTAGGGTTATTAATTCATTAAATAGCATTATCAAATACAGAAATTAACAATTACAATTTTGCTCTGCAAGATTCCTCAGTGTTTTTAAAGCTTGTTTGTCTGACTAATGTTTTATATCTACTAACAATATTAGGCTACATTAGAACTATAGGAATATAGTGTCAACATTACTATTGCACAATGCATATTAATAGCACCATCACTAAATTGTTGAAACTTCCAATAAACTATGTTGTTTTCTAAAAATGCTACAGACATTCTTTTTACACAGTTCAACAAAACTGCTTGTGCACAAATAAACTTCTCACAGAAAAGAACTTCCACTCACTACTGACAATTAGACCATGTGTCTTTGGAAGTGAGACCACCTGTCCTAGGCACACGCAGTCCAGGAAGTTAGCCTAGACAACTAAGAAAAAATATTTTTAAATCCAAACTTCAATTTCCACCCAAAAGCGAAGTCATTAAGGTAAATGAGTAACAACACTCACATAGAAGTATATCTTTTTGTTTCTTATATAGGGAAAGTATTTAAAATTCCTTGTATCAGCAAAATCAAAACTGAAAATGGTTGTTAGTCTTAGTGAAACTGCTTATAGATAGCAATTTTCTCCTATTAAAAACGTTGTGTGACAGCCGACTTAAATGAGGCCGAGTGTGCCTTATGGCTAAGGGTCTGTTAGCATAACCTTACACGGACTAGATTCCCAGCACAGTACCCATGGAGGGTAGGCATTCAGAGACATGCTAGTCAAGAGTCCAGGCTAAGGAGGAGCCATGCTCAGTGTAGTAAAGCTCTGTAGTCTCCGAGCTCTACCTCGAGTATATCGTGAGACAGACACTGGCATGAAAGAGGCAGATCAGACCTCCTGGCAGTGTGGGAAGGCATGCGGTTGCCAGCATCACCTGGCAGCACTGAGCCCACAGACCAGTGACCAGATTGGACACTGAGATGGCATCACTCTTCTACTTTATCACCAAGAAGTGTGCCCTTGGGGTGCCATCCTCCATAGGTTCAAAGGTTATCCTTTTATGTCCTTAGTTACCTATAGTTACATAGAAAGATCACCGTTATTTCATAATCCAAATTGCCAGGCCGATAGAATCTCTGACGTTTTTATAATATTCCTCTCCAAGGGAGGAGGTCTGACAACACAGTCTCCCTCAGCTGCACTGCCCCAACACCAGTGGTGCCTGGTGAACTGAAGGTGAAGAGGGCGGTACAATTGAGACCACAGTGGAGAGAGCTCTACGAGCTCTACTCCTCATTCACAACTAAGGTCAATAAAAGAAAGAAGCAGCTGGGCGGTGGTGGCACATGCCTTTAATTCCAGCACTTGGGAGGCAAAGGCAGGAGGATTTCTGAGTTCGAGGCCAGCCTGGTCTACAGAGTGAGTTCCAGGACGGCCAGGGCTACACAGAGAAACCTTGTCTCAAAAAACCAAAAATAAATAAATAAATAAATAAATAAATAAATAAATACATAAATAAATAAAAGAAGCCAGCTCCCTCCTTCCACTATCAGGAGCTTGGGGCTTGAACCCAGGTCATCAGGCTTGGTGGCAACTGCCTTTACCTACCCAGCCATCTCACCAGCCAATTCATGCATGTAAAACCATATTTCTCTGGGCAGAATATTCTATGTGTAATGCACTCATTCTCAGCAACTGTAATAAAATCTTAAGTATAGGAATACATTTCTAAATATTCTGAATTCCACATTTATCTCTCCATATGAGGCAATTTGTTGAAAAGCTTTACTTCACAATGCCTATCAAAATTTAGAAAAGGAGGAAGAATTTCCTTAATCTCAACATTCGTTCAATTAAAAGAGAACGCTTAAGAGGCAGCTCAGCTTACTAACTCGCTAGTTCTTGATCAATTCGCAACACAACAATAAGCCACTTGGAATGAGCTTTGCAGGCAAGGCTATGCCCTCCCTCCGTGTTGTGTTATCACTGTGGGCGATCACTCTGCTGACTTGACCATTTCTGCCAGTGGCTCGGGGCTGCCTCTATGAAGCACTGTCACAGGCCAATCACGGTGCCTGTGCACACCGACACAAAAACACGAAATTGAACTCCAAGGAGTGTCTTTGTGGTATCTTTTCAACAAGTCATGTCCTATTCAGCCTGCTAGTTTATCTCTGTCAGGCTAGGGGTCCAAGTGGCTCCTGGGAGCTGCGAGGCACAGGTAGACTTACCTGCTTTGTGCTGAGAAGGTAATGCATCTTGCGGGCTTGGTAATCTTTCTGCGCCTCCTCCCGTTCCAGGAGAGCCTTTCTCTCTTCTCTCTCTTTCATTTCTGCGAACTCCTCCAAAGCTTCCCTGCATCAAAATCGTTAGCAGTTACTCTGTTGGCATCTGTTGACTCCCTAATTCTTTCACTGATGATAATCAAGTTTTTTGAGGGGCAATGATCAGGCACATCCATCAAAATCAAGGGTGCAATTTATCTTGCCTGTGAATTCTGTGGAAATCTTTGCCGTTGTTAGACAGCATTTAAGTGACTTTGTCATGACGGGGCTTTCAACACCAATGTGCACATGTTACAATTAATACAGTAGAGAGGGAAGAAATGCCAAAGTCCAATGTAAAGTGAATGGCATTCAATATCACCTGTGTCCTTTGTTGAAGATTAGCTATTTTGGAAATATTTAAATATCCCAAGAAGGATGTAAGTTTTAAATTTTAATTTTTATTTACAAATGTCTACTTACTTTGTATATTAATCACTTTACATTTTAAAGTATGGACTTTTTTAGATGCATAATTCTGTTTATTTCAGTTAACAGTTCAACTAATACCAATAACATTGCACATATTACCCTGTATCTAAAAAATTGACATTTTATTCAATTATATAAGTAATCTAAATAAAGGGATAGATTAAGTTAAAATTTTTCTAAGGCATTAAAAATCCACTAAAGTAATGAAAAAAGTCCTTATTTATGTATATGCGTAAGAAATTTAAATGAAAAATAAGCTTTAAATTATACTGTGTGATAAATAGCTTCCAAATAGGACATGATATTATCAAATAAGGAAGAAAGACTACATCTTTTGTTTTCATTGGACAGATTTATCATTCATGTCAGACCAGCATTTTAATTCCGCTGTTTTATTTTTAAAATGGATATCGAACTCGATGTGTACTTCTATATGTAAATTTTCAAATAAATCACCTTAGTGTTTGCTTCATATATACCAGGGAAGACTAGAAGGAGATATACTAAAAAGAAAAAAAAGAAAGTAAAAGTATTCTCCTTGCTCCCCGAGTGTCTGGTAACTGTTTTGTTGCAATCCCCCCTTACAAGCTACCTCACTTCACACAAGGTTACTTCTGAAACACTGTGACGTTTAAAAATCACCATGCTAGGCTACTGGAGCAGAGCAATTTTTTTCCAACATAAGATTAAATTGCAAAATAAATGAATTACTTGGAGTAGCACGGCCCCCTATTTTACCACCCTTCCCTTGAAAATTGCTTATTAATATGAAAAAGGAGGCATAAAATGGCCTGGTTTCCTTTATGCATGGTATTTGGGGTGCTTCTGCACCCACCAACCTGGGCTAGCTGCACATTTAGATTGTGTTGGCAAGCTGGTACAATGACCTCTCTGACTGCATCTCAAGGCTGTTATTAATCGCTAAGTGACCTGGTAAAGCCAAACAAATTTGTTTCCATTGGAAGCATCTCTGTCTGTGTCTGCGGATTTGCTCTGTACCAAACAAACCTCATTAACGGTGCCCACTTTTTGACAAAGAACCAGGAGTCGGAGGAAATGGTGACCTTTCTTTGTCCTTAAGGTACACATTTCAAGACAGGTACATATGAGCAAATGAGAATTTTTACCAGGAAAAATAACAATCATGTTACACAAAAGCCTAAGTACATTATACATTTTAATCTTTTAGTTTTATTATTACGTAAGAAACGTTTGTGTGAAAAGTAATCAATTCCTCTGAGTCCTCTCCCAAGCCTGTGAGGTAATTTAGAATAGCAGTGCAGGTACTGAGTGTCCTAGTTCATATGATGGAGAAATGAGCCCAAGTAAGAGCTTGTTAGCATTAAGAGTGCACCGAGAAGCTCTGGACTTCAGGGTATGTAACTACAGGCAAGGCTGCAGATACCATCTTCCAAACACGAGGCAGAGAGGGTCTTTTCTACTGAGCTAGCCGCGCATGTCTTTTGTCTCATGGTCCTATTTGCTGTTGCAGAAAACACTCAGAGTTTCTGCACCATTTTCATTGCCTATGACAATTCTGTGGTAGCACTTTAAACATGAAGATCAAAACTACTATAAATACAAAGATTTACATTTGAGTACATTTTACTCATGGCATTTATAATGATAAATATTTACATACTCTAGAATCACCGTGATAATAAAAATAGAAGTAGCCACTGGGAGGCGATGCAGTGGCGCAGTTAGGACACTCTCTGCAGTGACCCTGGCTATACAAGCTGCACTGTGCTTTTTGCTTTCGGCCTAACCTCTGAACTCCAATACCTTCATCTAGAAAAGAAAAAGACACTATGATTTCCATCTTTCTCATTGGGCTACTGTGAGGGTCAGATAAGCTGAATCTATGCAGAATGGTGCTTGCTCTGTGAGCCTTCGTTTCCTTCAGCATTCATATATACGGGGTGGAGGGCTACTCACTCTATTTACCACAGCTCTTTCATGCTGTGTCTAATCCCTTGATGACACTCCTTCTGGTAAGTGGAGCTGTGTGGTCCAACAACAAATAGGACCATGAGACAAAAGACATTGTGTGGTTGAAATGTCGCAATGAGAACACAGTACCTGGCTTCCTAAGAGGCACGAGGCACGAGCAAAACTTTCACCAGCAGGAAAGAAAGGAGAAACCTCCATCCTCCCCATAATACATTGTGGAGACAGGTCACCTTGAGGAGTCTCACCTTCCAATCCCTGAAGAAAGCTGTATGGCTAAGGGGCGAGCACATCTGCTAGGCTCTGTTGCATCACTATGGGGCTCTGTGTGTGCAGACAATGGCTGGAGCTGGTTGCTCACCACATCACGTCCCCCCCCACACTGGACTAACGCCCCTAGCAGGAAGCTGCCAGGAATGGTGGCTGTTGACTGATCCCAGCTGAACCCGGCTGGGGGAAACTAGCAGGTTGCACTTGCTTGACTAAGAGAAGATACAAGCCTGGGGCCTTTGCCCCAGTGTGGAAGACGTTCATCCAAATACCAGAGCTCCTGAGGCTGGCTGGCACCCATGCAGAGCATTGCTCCCATGTAGTCTTCCCCTTCTCAGCCTCCAGTCCTTCCTCGTTCACTAGACCCCTGTTTCAGTCTCGTTGCACCGGAGGCATGGTCACTTCTTTCCTTCCCCCCTTGTCGCACTGATCTCGAACCATCCAAACGGTATGAGCACTTTAGTCACTGTTCTGCTTTGAGGCGTTTTCCAGGTAAGACACATTGATTACCTGATTTAATACTCTTAGTGTTTTATTGGGGAAACAATGCCCCATTGAACAGATTGCACCTGCCTGGTTTACAGATACATACAGACCAAATCTCTACTGAACACCTGTAACTAGAAAAGTGGAACCTGAATCCAAGTGTGGCTCCGAAAGCAATGGCTTTGATCATGTTACATTCATAGGACATTATTTTGCCTAATCTAGGATTTTAGCTTGCTATTAATAGGATTTCTCTCTTTGAGACAGTAACTACACTATTTTCAAAGCACACATGAGGATGAGGATGAAGCTAGTTTAGGAACAGTTTAGTGACTCTTTTGCTATAAGTTCACAGCTTTAGAAATGGGTGGCTACATAGAAACATGGACCATGATTTTGATGAACAGCCAGACATGCTGTTCATCTCTTCCTTAGGACATGCTTTCTGCTTGCTATTTTTTAAGTAATAACTGCAGGATGGGTGTTACTTTTAAAAGGACAATGAAACTGAAAAGATACTTAGATGCTACTAGGCACCAGTAACTAATAAGTAGTAACATGTTACAAGGACTTGAGGCTAGGCTCTGGCTCTGTCCATCCTACTTAGCAGTGCTCCTTGTTGGCACTACCACGATTTGGTCTCAGCTGGTTCCAGCCCAGCACATTGGGAGGACGTTCACTTTCAGTAGTGCATACCCTAACTGCAGCATCCTTCCCATGGCTCTTCTCATTCAAAACACTGCAAATCTGTTTTTCCTCCAAGAACTTAAAACAACAACAACAACAACAAAAACCCTTACAATTGGGACTGGTGAGTTGGCTCCATGGTTAATAGACTGCTTTTCCAGAGGTCCTGAGCTCAATTCCCAGCAACCACCTGGTACCTTACAACCATCTACAGATGCCCTCTTCTGGTTTGTATGAAGATAGCTACAGTGTACTCATATATTAAATAAATACATCTTAAAAATCTTACAGCCATTTATACACACATTTATTTACTATCTGAGTCTCCCACTAGACTGCAAACTTCATAAAAATAAAGACTCCATCTATGTTGTTCCTGTCTATTGGAATAGAAAAGTCAATCTAGTTTGTAAGACAGTCCTGGATGGTAAGAACACTGTGCTAAGTATAAACTCTACTAAAGGATGTATTGTCTCCATGTAAGTATTTAGGTCTCTGTGTGAATGACGGCAGAGCTCATGGGAATGACAGACAGGTGAGGACAGACAGAGCACATATAAGCTGACATTACTACTTTTCATACAATGACTTGTGCATTCCCACAACACACAACACACACTTTCTCTTCCTACAATGGCTTGTTAAATTGTTTCTTGATTTTTCCCTAAAGTCTATACCAAACAAGAAAAATACTTTCCATAATTTTTTTTTGAGGAACAACACCCTGCTCAAAATTATTTCTACAAACAATCCATATTAAGGGTCTTATGGGTCCTGAGGGTGAACTCGGTTGGCAGGGTTGTGCCTTGTTCAGTCACTGAGCCAGCTCACTAACCCTCAAAGGTCTTTCTCCATTCTTTCAGGAAAGCTTCATGGGTGTCCTCATTAACATTTATTTAGCTGTTTTAACCACCATAAACCTCCATTTTTCTTTCATGGGACTAATAAACTATAGAGTTTACTACAGCTGCATACATTTATAATGTATTTCTTGAAATAGTCCTACTAAGTGCTAGGGTGCTTATGTCTGTTTAATTAGGAAGCCTATGTGGGTAATTTGAGGGAAGGTCAGGAGTTCGGTATGATAATCCAGAGGAAGGAAAAGGTAGGTAAATACATTTTACAGATCTGGAATCTGAGAGTGTTTACATAGCAAATTCCTGAGGGTGGCCCTCACTGCATTATGTGCCACCATGAGAAGGGGTGTATGATGCAGTCACTTTCTCTAGCACATGGAGATTGAGAGGGATGAGATTACCTGCCAACAAGAGTGTTCTCAGCATGTACCTTTACTTCCTAGTCTATAGAAATGTGAGAAATCCAACCAACCAACCAACCAACTTGTGTATTTAATCCAGTCGCTGGCGTTACATTATAAAGGGCACAAGCAGGTCAAACCCCAAAGCTCAGGCCGGGAGTTCCAGGAGTTCGTATACCAAGGTGCCCTTCTGAAAGGCCCTGCTCTAGTACCTGCTGTGGGTGTCCTATCCGCTCACTGCCATAAACCTCTTGAATCTACTCGGCAGTCAACAGCACACCCAGTCTTTGAAGATTTGGTTTGGGAAACCATTGCTGTACCGTGAGGACTCTGCTGTAACCTATAGTGGAACCAGGACTCTCTCCGTGCATGATGGATGTGGAAGCTGTTACAAGCACACACTGTATGTTCCACGTAGACTAGCCAATCAGAACTCCTGGAGAGCCCTAAAGGAATGCAGACTGTGGGACGGGGGAGGAGCCTGAGAAGGGTCCACCTTGTTCTCGAGTGTATGTCATAAAGAATCTCAGTGGTGATCCAGCAGTGACCCTAACATGCATGTCACCATGTGAGCAAGGCCCTGTGAGAGGCCACCTGACAGGGCATGTGCATCACAAAAGAGTCTTGAGAATGATAACTTGACAGAGAAATACAGATGATGGGACACGTTCTAAAAGCACATCACCAAAAGCAGCAGAGGGAAACGGGGACAATACGGCATAGGATTCTCAAGTCGGCACGGAAGCCGCCATCTGCGGCAGCTTGCAGAACACTGGTAAGAAAGAATGCTGAAGGATGCTCGGTAGTTGTTAGCTGTTCTGACAGCAAGTCTGATGTTTTAAAATAAAGCAGGTAAGCATTACTCATGCTTGCTGTGGGTGTATTACGACATAATAAGTTTCATTCATATGTATTAACTGTATTTACATTTTAAGCTAAAATGGATCATTTCTTCCTTCCCTCTATCCAACCTCCCATGTATTAAATTCAGTGGAATCATTCTAATTGCACACACACACATATGTGCACACACAATTTAGCAATTTTGGAAAAGCCTTTGTTTCAGTGTAAGATATGTTTCTCTCAAAAACATCCAAGCTGTTTTAAGAACTAAGATCAAGAAAACAAAGCCCTCTTAGTCAACATATGCAGACCTCATACACAGGAGGCTGAACCAGCACAAACAGGACATGACTGAGTCTGTACCTGGTCTTCTGTGTATATTATTATGGCTTCTAGTGAAGTCTTTTCTGGGCTTCCTGAGTGTGCAAACAAGTGGGTCTCTGATTCTCAGGCCTTGTCTTGGACTCCCTTCCTTCTGTTGCTTTGTCTTCTCCTACTCTAATATGACAGTGTTTTTTTTTTTAATCTCATTCTATTTTAATTTGTTATATTTCATTATCTCTTAGAAGATTGCTATTTTCTAATGAGATACAGATAGAGGAGTATATCCTGATTTGAGAGGAAGTGGGGAGCAACTTGGAGGGATGGAGGGAAGGTATACATTATTTGAAAAAAGAATCTATTTTCAATAAAAAAAATAGTTAATATGAAGAGAAATAACTGACCTGTTATGCATGTCACATGTATGTTTGAGATATTAAAGGACATGGCATGTAAAGTCTAGTTCCTGTTTTCAAGGAGCTTGAAAATGAAAATCTAACACCTTCCTGGACGGACAGAACAAGTTTCTGAAGGAGACATTTGCACAGTGCTTTGGTTCAGGAGTCTCACTTCTGGTGAGAAGGATCAGGAGAGGCAGGATGGGTGAATGGCATGAATAGCATTTATAACAGAAGACCATTCCCTAGCCGTTGCGGGATGCGTGACAGTAGCAACTGTGTGACCACAACTAGATACCTCAGGGCTGGGAAGAAGGTCCACAACTATCCCACTGGTCGCTGTTGCAAAGTGAGAACCGCAGTGCTTCTCTGACCTCAGAGCTGTCGCTCTTCTCATTCACTCATTTTGCATGAATTCAAAAAGCACTAAGATCCGCTCAGAGATCATTCATGAAAATCATTGTTTTCTTTCTGCTGGTTCTTTTGAATCAAACTATTTGAAAAAATTTCCGTAAATTACCATATTACTTCTAAAATATTCAAATTATATGGTGGTGGAGGGCATCTCTAGGGTATGCTGTGCCAGAGATCTGGGAAGCAGGGTGACTCTAGCTGAGACTCCTAGTAGTGGGGGGCAATGGAGCCAGAAGTGGCCACCTCCTGTAACCAGGCGGGACCCCAGCGGGCTGATAAGGACAATAAGCCATCCACAGAAAACCTCCAACCCCAAATTCATCCTGTCTACAAGAAGTACAGGGGCAAAGTTCAAGCAGAGACTGAGGGAAGGGCAGGCAGAGACCGAGGGAATGGCCAACCAATGACTGGCCCAGCTTGAGAGCCATCCCATGGGCAAGCATCAACCCCTGACACTATCATACTCTGTTAGGATTGCAGACAGGAGCCGAGAATAGCTGTCCTCTGAGAGGCTCTGTCCAGCAACTGGACTAAAACAGATGCAGAAATACACAGGCAAACATTAGACAGAGCTCGAGAGTATTATGGATGACTTGGGGAAGGACAGAGACCAGGAGAGGATAGGGACTCCACAAGAAGACCAACAGAGTCAACTAAGCTGGACCCTTAGGGGCTTCCAGAGATTGAACTACCAGTCAAAGAGCATTTATGTGCTGGATGTAGCCCCCAACCCACACATATGTAGCAGAAGTGCAGTTTGGTCTTCATGTGGGTCCCCCAACAACTGGAGCAGGGTCCGTCCTTGACTCTGTTGTCTGCCCATGGATCCTATTCCTTACCCTAACTGGGCCGCCTTGTCTGGCCTTAGTGGCAGAGGCTGAGCCTAGTCCTGCAGTGGTCTGATGTGCCAGGGTGGGTTGGCACCCAGGGTGGCCTAGTCCTGCAGTGATTTGCTATGCCAGGGTGGGCTGGAAGCCTCCCCCTTCTCAGAGGAAAAGAACAGGGGGGTTGGGAGATGGAGAAGGGAGGGAACCTGGGGTCAGGATATAAAGTGAATAAATAAATAAAAGGAAAACATTGAAAGTATAATATTTCAGTGTAAAATTATATTGTTTTTATCATTATGGATTCTTTGTGTAAAAAGAAGTAAAAGTAAGTATGTATGTATATATATGCATGTATATATGTGTGTGTATGTATATATATGTGTGTGTATGTATATATATGTGTGTGTGTATATATATGCATATATATACATATATATATATATATAGTCAAGTAATTGAGAACAACACAGGCTCAGTACAAGAACAGAACAATTCTTATACTCACATAGTATATTAAGCTCAAAATTCCAAGTATTTCACAGACATTTGTTTATCTTCAGAGCACCGCATGAAGGTCAGCAAGGGGCAGGTATCACTCATGTAAGCTGTCTGTGCTCTCTGTGAGTGCAATGACTCTGCAGATGAGACCTTTGAGAGGCAGCAGCTAGGTGTTGCTGCACACGGGTAGATAAAGCCCATCATACTGTCCTCTGCGCATCTTTGTCGTAATTGCCTATGGACAAACATCAACTTGCAGAGTCATTTAGGCTGAGTTCAGAGTTGATGTGACTGACGCTCTCACTGCACAGGACACAAGCTGCACAATCTAACTTATTTCATGTTTACTCAAACATTGAACACTGCCTCTCATTTAAAATGTGCTGTGCTTTAATATAAGAGTGATTGAATAATTGGCTCTGTTTTTGCACATAATCCACCAAATACCAACCAGTGTCAGCTCTGAGCTAACCAAAGGGACAGGGCCATCAGGTTTAAAGCAGCCACTACATGCAACTGCGGTGAACATCCTTGAGCTTTGAGAAAATAAAGCCTGGGTGTTTTATTTAAGTCCCAGTAATCACTTCTATACGATGCCACAGAGAAGTTTATATCAACGAGTGTTGGGTAAGACAAGATAAAATGGCAATTCAGAGAACGAACTCTAATGGCCTCTCCCCTTGTGTCAGTGATCTCCACAAGGGAGGAACAGAAGGAAAAATGGATGTAGGGAACATCGGACAACATATCAAAGATGAGCTGACATTGCTGATGGGCAGAACACAAGCAGTCTTATCAACCCCGTGCTCTTAGAGTAGACCGCCACACCACAGTTTCTACTTGGGCACAAAGTCCTATGCTCTGTAGGCACAAATTCCAGGAGCTGTCAGTCTGCACAAATGTCCCAACTAGGATGGCCACACACACTGTCCTCAAGCCCCATGCTGTTGACTGTCAGGACTGGTGGGTGGCACAGAGAATAACAGCACTGCAAGACTGGAGTTTGGTTCCCAGCACCCATGTTAGTCAGCTCACAAATGCTGTAATCCCAGCTCCTGGGGATCAAAGGCACTCTTCTGTCCTCCTCGGGCACCTGAACTCACAACATACCCTCACAGAGATACATTCACAAAGGAAAAACAGAATACATCCTTTAAAAGGAAGGATACAGTCCAAGGATTTGTTCGGGGTTTGCTGAGTTCTACTGTTGATTACGAAAAGACAACACTCCGATATGGACGTCTAGTTACTGGGTCTTATGGTGTATGACCTCACGGTCATCCCTCGCTATAGAAGCAGATAAAGAAATCAATGGTAATGCTTATACTTTGTTTACAAAGATGTGTGTGATAAAAGTGTGGGAGCCTGATGAGAGTGAGAGCAGAGATTTATAAAGACGTCTCCGGAGTTCAGTCAAATGGAGACTGAATCTTTGGGATCACATCCTGACCGATTCCTTGGTTAAGCTCAAGTGGAGAATAAATTTCTTGTTTCTGACTTGAGAAGGTAAAGAACTGTCTAAGTAACTGTAGGAGAAGAAGAGACTTAGGAAAGCTCCATGCACAAGCAGGCTTACTTGAAGCACTACAGATGAGCAAATAGTGAGGTTAGCCGGCATCTGAGGAGATGGATAAAAGAATCCAGAATTCTGGGTGGATGTTTGCATTTAGGAACCATATTAAATAGCAAAGTTGAGAGAAATGAATGGGATTGTCCGTGGCAGACAGAGTAAAAGGACTATGGTCCGAGGCGCCAACACTAAATCAAATCAAGCACACAGCACACCTTTAACCCTTTAATCAGGAGGTGGAGATGAACATGTCTGTGAGTTCCAGGCCAGGTCTCCATGTTTACAGGTTAGCTAATCCTGCCGACTCAGTGAGACTCTGTCTCAGGAAACAAACAAACAATAGGGGTGGGGGAAGCAAGCAACTAACCAAAACCAACAAAATGTACACAGAAAATGGATCCATAAAAAAATAGAAGAGTAGAGTGAGATCTAGGTTCTAAGAGAAGTTGGACGACCATGGTTGGCAGTGTCACGGTGCCTCAGAAGTCAGGTGGGATGAAGGCAAACACTCCAGCAGTCAGCGGCACAGCCTTCCAGGGCGTCGCCTTCCACAGCAGCGGCACAGCCTTCCAGCGTGTCGCCTTTCACAGAGCCACAACAGCACACACACACACACACACACACACACACACACACACCTTCCAGGAAGACGGACGGAGTTTGTATATTAATACATGAAGCATCTACTTTTAGTGAATAGACAGTGGATGCCCTTTAAAATGAAGAATCCAGTCTGCACTTTCAGTTAGACACTGCAATCTGCCATCATGTCAATTATTGCATCTTTATATAAAACATAAAAATGGCACAAACAGCCAATACTGTGGAGTGATGAGGATGTTTGCAGAATAAGCTGCTGTTTTCTTTGACCCTTAGGCTATCTCTTACCATAAGAGTCTACAACCTACATATAATTAGATGATGACAAACCTCTATGGTTTAATTTGCTGAGATCAGAATACTATATTTTAAAGATGAGGTTTATTGAAATTTTATCTTTGGTCATCATATTATCCTCTGTATTTACACAATAACTATGGTACTCTACTTGTGTCCTTGAAATAGGGAACAGGGACACCATAGTATGAAAAGTGGCCTAGCTGCTGGAGTTCATAAATTTTGCTCAGCTTTGGATGAGTTCAAAGAATTGCCATGTAAGAAAAGGCTTACAGAGGGAATTTATCTGATTATGGCAGTAATAATTACCCAGCTGTTTATCGCAGATAGAGAAATAATTCATGTAGGCAATAGGCCGTGGTGGCAATGACACTCCACATTTAGTAAATATGCAAACTGTTCACTTCTAATTAACTGAGCTAGAGGATGCCCTTATTAAATGTATAAACTAAAAGTGCCTTCCTGACAAGTGATGAATTGTTACAATGCACAAACTCTTGCCACAGAATTATTGGAGTGAACTTGGGGCTTAACTTCATTAAGAGATCTTGTGGGATAGTTAAATGAGGATGGACAGCATAACAAGGCTTACCTGACAGCCAATGATAGGCTAGAGCTTAATGGAACTGCACCTCTCCCTCTGTCCGACTTACCTTCAGATTCACACTAGATAAACTGGGAAACTCCTAAGTTAATTTCACTTTGAATGAGCAAAAGAACTGAAATAACATGACATCCCACTTAGAGGCAACCTGACATTTACCTATTGAATAAATACAAAATAACCATTTCTTTTGATTCAAGTATCTTTCCATATCAAAAGCTAAAAATCCTCCACTCCTTTCCTTGACTTTAAAATAATGTTTAACAAAAACAAATGTTTTATGGGTTGACTCTAAATTATATATAGTTCAGCCTTAAATCACATTTTAAATATTAAGCGGGTAAGTTTTATGAAAAATAACACAATATAGAAATCAATCATAACTCTGAATTTTATCTATTTTTCTCCAAATAATTAGGAAATGGTTCATTGTCTGCATTTATGGCTGAGTTTACCAAGGCTAACACTTATTCCATATCAAGCAACTTTATGAATTCTCACATCCCCCATAATAAGAACCAGATGGAAATTGCTATGAGAGGAAGCCCTTGACTTAATCAAACAAAATTGATTATGTCGAAGGGGTTGGCTGAGTCTGGCCTCTTACCACAGAACTCCTTCCTCTGCCTCTGTGTGCCAACATGCCTGACATTGCTAAAGTGTTGTGTTTTGTTTTGTTTTGTTTTGAGTGTGGACCAAGTAATTTAATCTGTTTTACAGGTTTGCTGTGAAAATTGAGGCAGATGAACTTCCAGTGAATTACAGGACTATCCAATGGAAGATTTCACAGTATTTATGGTATGAGATGAATAAAAAGGGAGCTAGGTTGAGAAATTTGTAAGATTTCCCTTAAGAAGTGATATCAAATAAGTCAACCAAGGGACTAGAACATGCGTTATGAGCATGCATGTCATCTGTCATATGTGCTGATGACATGTGTTGCAGGGTACTGAGGCCCTAACATGCTAATAAGCAGAGGTGCATGAACAAACAAACAAAGACAGATGAACAATAATGTCTTTGGAGGAAAGAAAGGAATGGAAAATCCCATCTTTCTGCTCCCAATACTGCAGAGCTTGGCTCTTGCTGATGTTTGCTGGCAGGAAGGAACATCAAAATCCACAAAGGTCAGCTCTCATCGTGAATCTAAAGAGGGTTGTGAGCTAGTGTCCTGGGCTCACCAAGAGGTTTGTGGGAGAAGGCTGATTCTGACAGAACCCATGCACGGGGAAGGCACTCTGAGTCTACCTCCTTTGCACTGAAGTCCTCTTGGTCCTCTGGACCTAGCCCTCTTGACATGGTGTCATCTTTACAAAAAAAATGCATGGCACAGGAGAGAGAAAAGAGTGTGAATCTCAGAGGCTGGCTGAGGAGCCAACACAGCACTGGCAATAATCCAGCACATCAGGGGCACTCCCAGAGCAAGACACTAAGCCAGAGCCTTGCAGGCCCGGTGACCATGGAGACAAGGAGGCAGTGACCAGGGCACCAGCCAGCAGGACTGGGCAGCTTGCACTTGGAGCCTGCTTGTCTGTGACATCTGAATGCAAGAGGAAGGGATGGAGTCCTTAGACAATTTAGCAAAAGGAAAATTAATTGGAGAAAAATTTACTCTCTGAAGAAATAAAGGAAGGGCTCCAAATGACACACACCACACACACTTAGAAAAACTTTTCTTAAAGGTCATTCTCCAAAAGTGTTTGACTCTGGTGTGACCGCAGAGAGACTTCATGATCTTTTCTTGTAAAAGAAACTGTAAACCTCTACAAATGTTCCTAATTTTGCAAAAGAGCACAATGGATATGAATTAGGTGGAAGACAGACGCGTTGTCTGAATAGATTCTGTCCGTTTTGCCAGTGTACAGTTATTTTCATGGAGACTAAGCTCACACATTTCCAAAGTACTTGGTTCACTAACGTCACTCGGACGACGACAGGCCGCACAGTGCTTTCTTCTGCCCTCTCGATCAGCAACCCAGTCTTTCTGTCACCTTGGACAGACATCAGCCCCTTGAACATTTTAGAGAATTCTGAAGATAGGAGGGAGTTAGAGAATTGTTTAAATGACTATTTTTAATATTCTGTTTTGCCAAAGTAGATGGACACTGTTTTCCCTCTCCCATCCCAGTGCTGACAGAGGTGGAAGAATTCACCCAGAATACAAATTAATAAAAAGCTATGATTTTCATAGTATACCTGTGTATGATGCCTCTACTATAAACTCTCTCTCACACACACAAACATTGGCACTAGGAATGTGTAAACCTATGTACTAACATATTAACACATATCTTACTAAACACATGTATCTTCTCATACATATTCATGTGTATCATCAAAGTTTTTCTTTTAGATTATACAAATTATAGCATCCTTTGTTTTCATAAATGTTATTTCTGTGAGAAGGTCATGTTCATTTCCTATCAGGGATAAGATGGCTATCAACACAATCCAACCCAGCCTACAGGCCTTTTGCCTTTGAACCTGATGATAGCGGCTGGAAGATATTGTAAGTCATCCCATAGGAAGGCGCTTCTCTTCTTGCCTCAGAATTGCATGTCCCTGTTTTTCCTGTGCTATGGTATGGCTGCCAGCCTGATGCAGGAAACCCACAGGACCCTAGCACCTGGTAAGCTCTGTTGGTACTCCAAAGGCAGGACATTTAGAAGGTACCACTGAGACCTGGAATGCAGTCTCGGATCCTGCTTCTGAGTTCTGTGTCTTACTCAAGGTTCTCTTTTAAGCAGCTAGTACACCTGGCACTGAAGGTGGGAATGTGGCAGCAGCTCTTGCGCATCCTTGAACGGATTTGTTCTGTAATGATAAGGCCTTTCTCCTTTATTTTTTGCTGTTTCTTACTCACAGCCTTATCTGCCTCAGATCCCAAAACCTTTGCTATGCCCAACACTGCATTTGGAAATTTATTGGGAGGAATAACATTAAGCCTAAAATTATGGAGCCTACCCTGGAAGAGGCGGTTCCTCTGTCTCTGTCAGGGAGAGATCTCCAAATTCAAGTTCAAAGTTTAAGTAGCCTCGTGACCTGGGCTAGCTGGTAGTTGACTGTAAGTTCCACATGGATAGTTTGTCTCCATCCACATTGTTTACTCTAGGACTGTGGCTTATCAGAGTTCCTGCCTTAGGTGACTAAAGGTCTCTGCTGAGCCTGGAAGGCTGAATGGCTCTCAGGCATTCTTTTAGATAAGCAGATGCCCTAAAGAAGGCCTAAAGACGCCTTTTTAGACAAAAGCAGACTTGAGTAGCGTGAGTCCTCGCCTCCCCTGTGTTGTACAGTAATCATCCACTACGTAGATGACTGCCTGCTGCCTAGCTGTCTTCAGGAAGGTTACCATTCTGAAAGGCTCAGCTTTCCTAGCCTTCCCTTGTTAGGGTCACATGCCTGGCTTCCAAGGTACATTTCCATTATAGTCACGAAACACCCTGATCAAGACAACTTAGGGGAGAGAAGAATTTATTTGCCTTAAATTTTAGGACACAGTCCATCGCTCGGGGCAGTCAAGGCAAATATTCAAACAAGAGCTTGAAGGCAGGCCTGCTTGCTACTCCAATCAGAATGACCTCCAACTAAAGAACCTTAACAGACGGTAAGGAAAGTAGATCAGGACCCAGGAAGCATGCGGCCCGCTGGCTCCCAGACTGGACTCTGCCCATCTACTTTTCTTGTATAGTCCACAACTGACCATTCACCTAGAAATAGTCCTGCTCACACTGGAGCCGACCCTCCTAATAGATCATCTACAGAGGTGCCCATAGGCAATCTCATGTAGCCAATTGCTCAACTGAGGTTCTCCTCTTGGGTGATTCTAAGTAGTGCCAAATTGACAGTTCAAACTCACGAGTATCATGAGGATGTGCACGAATTAAGATCCTAACTTTCTAGGTACAGCTGATTGCTTGAAGTCTAGAAGCATTGAGCATTTCATAAATACGATGCCTGTTGAACAACCGCCCACTATATGTGGTGACCACGGCCCCTAAGAGCACACAGTGATAACTATCCCCTTCCATCCTCCTTCTCCTACTATATGTGGTGACCACGGCCCCTAAGAGCACACAGTGATAACTATTCCCTTCCATCCTTCTTTGCCCACTATATGTGGTGACCACGGCCCCTAAGAGCACACAGTGATAACTATCCCCTTCCATCCTTCTTGCACACAGGCACAGTGGCCTGTAATCCCAGTGCAGCTCAGAGAAAGTGGATGGAGAGTTAGAGTTAAGCAGGAGGCAGCATCCAACAGGATCTTGAAAAGTACATATCTTTTCAACTAACATTAGAGTCCTAACTGGTAAAGATTTGTATCATATAGTAAAGCAGATGACATTTGAAAACTTATTTTCTACCATGCCAGTTTCCATTTTGCCACAAAACTATCTACAATGACGAATCCCATCATGACCTTTTTTTTCTGTTGCTTCTAATGCCCTAGGAAGGCCCCACTGGCGAGGACCGCGCCACATGTCTATTTTTGTTGTCTACCTGCAAAGAAGGAAAGGCAGCTTTTAAAGAAGTTGGGATGGATCTTTACTGAGGACAATTGTTTATGGCATATGCCAGAATTAAAATGTGACCACTACCACTCCAAGGGAAGAATGAAGAGAGAAAGAGAGAGAGAGAGAGAGAGAGAGAGAGAGAGAGAGAGAGAGAGAGACAGACAGACAGACAGACAGACAGACAGAGACAGAGACAGAGACAGGGACAGAGACAGAGACAGTTATGGAGGCTGAGCTCAAATCTCTAGCTTTACCTCTAACTTCAGGGCATGTCTTATTTATCATTTGCTTAAAATTTATATTTTATTTTTTTGAAATGCAGGCAATGTGTATCTCCAAAGGATAGATGGAAAAATATCTAAAACACCGCATACATAAGTTATAGATGCTAAGCAAGCCTGATTTGTTACAACTTTTCATTGGCCTACTCACTGCCTGCTTTGTCTACCTTTGTCCATCTAAATGCTTGCTTGGCAAATTAACCATGATGCTTCTGCCTGGAACCAGCTACAGTACTGTTTCTCACTGTTTTTTCCCACACATACAGATATGCAGAAACAACAGCCAGACAGTTTCAGTAAGTCTGGAATTAAAACTTTCTTTTATGCCCGCACTATTTTTTCATAGTGATATCAATTTACACTGTGCTGGGCAGTATTGTCAGGAATGGATCCAGCACTAGCAGATTAGACAGACTCCAGATTCTTGCAGCTTGCATTTCGATTTTTGGAAGGAAACTCAAAGGATTCTTAACCATCCACATGTGCTAAGAAAAAGAAGAATGCAAACACTCCTATAGACTGTTGGGGAGATTCCACTTGGATGCTCAAGGACTACACATGTTCCAATCTGAAAGAACATGCTGGCCTCCTTCATGTCATCATTACACAGAGCACAGCTGGAAGTGCAGTGCCTACATGGCTCTGGAAATGCAGTGCCTACATGGTTCTAGAAATGCAGTGCCTAGATGGCTCTCTGTATTAAAGCCATCAGACCAGAGGACTGGAAACCCTCAGCATCAGTCACCAGATGCAGAGTCATCTCAACTCTCTCAAGGGTTTTCATCAGCCTATTGCCGCCGTCATCCTCGTATTCTCCTCTGCCAGAGCAAGCTTGTTTCAAGACTATGGAAATGAGTGCATTGAGTAGACAAGACAAGCAGCGAGGGGAAGAGGGGACATTCACCAAACAAGGAGGAGAGGGGACATTCAGCCACTGTGAGGAAGAGGGAGAAGGGACATTCAACCACAGTGAGGAAGAGGGAGAGGAGGCACTCACCCACAATGAAGAGGAGAGACGAAAGTCAGCCACAGTGAGATTCAAACCTTTTGAACTGAGCTTCCTAGAAACTAGCTCCATTCGTAAGCATCAGGTGTAGAGCAGCTTTTTTTGCTTATTCTTCAAAACAAATGCAGATTAGCAGATTACAAAGACAGCAGCCAGCACAAATATTCACATAAATATTTTGAAACAGTAGGCTGTTGGCGCACTGTTACTTCTAGATTCTGACAAGCAACACAAGCAACAAGGAGCACGGATGGGGAAATGGAGAAAACAAATGGAAAGGGGAAACTCTGCTTCCAAAGCTGAGTGTCCAACCAGAAGAGGTTCACAGGAAAGGAACAGTCATCACACACTGCATCAAGTCTCACATGCCAGGGAGGCTGTGCACCTTGACACCTGCCAGGGAGGCTATGCACCTTGATGTGCGCTCTCAGAGTCATTGTGGAAGCAAACATATAGCCCAGTTCATGACAACACTACAGAGCTGCCTGGGGATCATGCAGAGGATTTCATCAATATTACCCTCATCACGAAAAAGCGGATTGTGCATTTTAATACACAGGCTATTAGCATTTAGAAGGCCTGGAGGGAATCTAGTATATAATACATATATACTATGATATGTAATGTTTGATATAATATTAACATTGGGAGAATATTGATGCTAATAATAAAACCACCAGTCACTCTCAAAAGTCTGAAAGACATATACAATGATCTGCGGGAAGAATGTCACTTCAGAGATAACCTTCCAGACATCTACAGCAGTGCAAAACAACATTCGTGCTTCAGCAAGAAACAGGATATACTAATAGTAATTTTTAAATACTTTAATGATTTTTCAAAACTTCTTAACAGCTAGCCTAGAATACCTTTAAATTTAATTAAAGATTTTAAGCATAGATTATGTGTGTAAGGGGATAAATTATTTAGATGTATTTTAGTATTAATGTTCACCATGGTATAATGACTATATAATGTACACTTACTATAAAGTTTTACTGTAGATATAACTGAGTAATTTCATCTTGTACCTTTATGCAGTTCAAAGTGCTCTGAATTTTATAATAAATAAACATACAGACGGTTTTCGTGTCTTTTAATATCATTCATTACAATATTAAGTAAACCATCTCCAACTTGAAGTTGCACTGAAAACCTTAATTCTCTTTGGAAGCAGGATCTGCCTCTCCCCGAGTCTTGATGTGTCAAGTGAGAACTTCCGTTGCTGGAGAGGTATCCATACCTCATAATGCAACCTGTTACTGCATAGTTTAACTTACTGGAAATGTGCTTTTTATTTTTCACTACAGATCTTTCTTTTGTCTTCATTTTTCCTTTTTCTTTTTTGGTTAACAATGGCTTTTAAGAACTATGAAAAGAGAGATCATGCTTTCCTCTGGGTTTCTGTTTTCCAATCTGGGCACTCTTCATGAATACCAAGCCCCCAAAGTCCCTTACTCATGAAACTGGAGAAGTAACTCAGGGCTTAAGAGCACTGGCTGCTCTTGCAGAGGACCCAGGTTCAGCTCTCAGCCCTCATGTGATAGCTCACAACCATCTGCAACTCCAGATCCAGATGATCTGACATCTGACCTCCATGAGTAAGTACCTCATGGACAACATGGTGCACAGACATAAATGTACAAATCATTCATTCATAGGAGGTGAGTTTTTTTTTTTTTTGAGAAGTTGTACTGATATTTAGGGAGATGGTGTTTTGTTTTACGCTAACGTACATCATCATAAACATCAGAATCCAGAGTTTAACTCTATACACTAAGGAAGTTTTATTTTCCAAGGTATTTCTATTGTTAAAGTCATTTGTATACATAACGATGCATAAGCCATTGGAATGAGCAGAATTACTGATGTCCTGAGCTCTAGGATTCCATGTTGGTTCTTCTACAATTTAACAATGGGGCTCAAAGCAGCAACACACTTTCAGTTGTTTGATCTAACACCTATTGCACAATACTATTACCTAAACTTGGTCTCTTTGGTGAGGGATCAAAGGTATGCTTTCTGAAACTCTGAAGACACCGAGACAAAAAGTGTAGGACTGGGAGTCTGTGGATTTAAAACGTAAGGCCCTTCATTTACCCTTTGCATAAGTGTAACCACAGTATTAACTCACTCAACAGATCGCTAGAAATTTCTCTGAAGAAACTAATGACTTTAAGAGAAATGACTTTGAAACTGGCAATTGAGCATACTCTAGTTAGCTTGGTTTTCAGTACTTGTGGTGTTGTGAATGAGAATGGCCCCCACAGGCTCCTCCTATATTTCCATGCTTGGAACTGCTTGAGAGAGATTAAGAGGTTTGGCCTTGTTGCAGGAGGTGACATTGCAGATCTGCCTTGAGGTTTCAGAGGGCTCCCACTATTTCCAGTCTCTTTCTCTCTGCCTGTTGCTTATCTCAGCTTCTTCTCCAGTGCCATGCCTGCCTGCCTGCCTGCCTGCCTG
>NW_022196891.1:84203552-84236904 GCF_008632895.1 Mastomys coucha
GCAGGCAGGCAGGCAGGCAGGCAGGCAGGCAGGAGGCAGGCAGGCATGGCACTGGAGAAGAAGCTGAGAGCTTTCTTCTGATCCACAAGCAACAGGCAGAGAGAAAGAGACTGGAAATAGTGGGAGCCCTCTGAAACCTCAAAGCAGATCTGCAATGATATATATCTTATGGGAATAAGCTACAGGCTGCAGTTGAGCTAATCCAGCAATGGTGGGCTGTGAACAGAAAGTCCAAGAATCTAGTAGTCGCTCAGTCCACAGGCTGGATGTCTCCGCTGGTCTTCAGAATATGGCAGAATCCTGAACAGTTAGGCCCTAATGCCAGGGAAGGAATGGATGCGCTAGCAGGGTGGGAGCAAGCAGGCGAAGAATGAAAGCTTCTTTCTTCTATGTCCTTCTATAGACTTCCAGCAGAAGGTAGGCCCAGATTAAAGGTGTGTCTCCCTGCCTCAATTTCCTGATAAAAGGCTTGTGTCTTCCTGTCTCTAAGTACAGACTTCAAGTGAATTCACCCATTTCAGACAAAGAAAAAAAAAATCTCTCATATGTGTGCTCTCCATTTCTGGATTATAATTCATTCCAGATGTAGTCCAGTTGACAGCCAATAATAGCTATCACAACTAGTCAGTGCTTTTACTTACTTGGCCATGTCCCTAGCTCTAATGGCATGATATTTTCTTAAAGCTTCTAGAGGATACTCATAGCATATGCCATAATGAAGTTTGACAAATTATTATAAATTCTGATTAACCTTAGCTGAAAAACACACATTCCATTGGAATTAATTTTATTCTCCTTTGGAGTGGGCTCTGAAGAAATTGAGAGAGAACTCAGAGCCTTCTGAGTACAGACTCTTGCAACAGCTGCCCTCTGCAAAGGCAGCTGAGGTCAGGGCAGGAAGGGAATATGCAGCTCCACTGCACCTGACAAGTGCTGCTACTTCCGATTAGCTCCTTAACTGGCACTGCCAACTTCCTATTGCCACTAGTCATGGAACCAAAGAATTCCATGCTCTGATGTCTCATGCCAGTTTATATTCCAATAAACCATCCTTCCACTTGACAGTAGTCAAGACAGAGCCAGCTTTAGGGAAACATCAACTGCTCCAGAGTCTTGTAGAAATACGATGTATTTTAGCAGTAAGAACATAATGTTATGAAAAGGGAAATGTTTAAAAAAAAATCTAGGAACATTTCATGAAGGTTTAGATGTCAGCATAACATAACAAGGTATAGAGGAATTTTAATCCAGCAGCATGGCTGCCCTTATAAAGAATCACATCCAAAGACCTTCTAGATTTATGTGATTGGGCTGGAATACAGGTATGTCCCTTTAATCCCTAACACTGAAGTTTGCAGAAGGAAGCAACCATGTTTGAAAGTGATGTCTAATTGAGGAACAAAGCAATGAAAGATTTGACAGAATGAATCAGAGATAGGATATACCCAACTTTCACCAGAACAGCACAGGAAAGAGAGAAGACTTAAGAGAGCAACACACACACACACACACAGAGACAGAGACAGAGACAGAGACAGAGACAGAGAGAGACAGACAGAGACGAGACAGAGACAGACAGGTAGTATTTATGAGGACAGTTTTACAGAGATGAGTTGCAGAGAGAGAACAAGGTAGACATAGGTGAAGACAGAATGAGCTAGAGAATGAGAAGAAGCCAGAAGATTAGAACAGATTGGTGGAGTTTGAGGAAACACAGAGCAATTTAGTCAGAAGCCATGAGAAGCCAGTTTGAATCACTCAACTTGGAGAGAAGTTTGAGCCAGAACAGCTGATTTAACCAGCCAGCCAGAGTTCAGAAGGAACTAGCAAGGGTAAGCCTATTCAGCAGTAAGCTTCCGAGATGACAATAATGTCTGGGAATACAAGCTATAGGGAAAGCTCTCATAAAAAACAGAATAGAATAAAAATGGCCCAGGGCTAAGGAAAAGGCAGAACAATCTAACAAAATTAACAACTGAACTCTGGAAGCCCAATGTCCAACTAATAAGCACCATATTGAAAGAACTAGAAGAAATGCTGAAGTAAGGGAGCTATCACAGGAGTAATTCACTACTGATCCTGAAAACACTCCATGTAAAACAGTCAAAAAATTAATGTCAGAAATTTCAAAATCTTCAGAGGTAGAGAACTGATAAAATCCCCTGTAATGACTGTAAACTGTTCACCTGAAAGGACTAACTCACCATGATCACATACCCCTCAAGCCATTTTCAGCAAGAAAGGATTGACAGAAGGTTTGGCCACTCAGGCAAGATCCCTGACTCCTACAAAGAATAACTTTGGCATCAGAATAACCCGTCCGCTTGTCTCTACTCTTGGAATGGCACTCTGTTGCAGCCCCTTCCCTGTTGGTCTCCTCCTATCGTTCACTCCATAGGTATTGGCTCTGAATTCTGGAATGAGGGTTTCCTTCACTTCCTCTTGCTTATAACCATTAGTGTCCTACTGTCTCCTTCATGCATGATGATAATGGTCACTGTTTGCTAAATATCAACTATGCACTCTGTGATCCACATGCTGTGTGCTTCCGAAAACCAGAGAACTGTGTCTCAAGTGGTAAACTCTAGTGTATCATTAGACAACAACAGCTCAGTGTCACTGAACTACAGTGGCAGAGCCATATAATTCTAACCCGCATATATCTGAACCCAAAACAGCATTCTTTTCCAAGAGGCATGTTCATATTTTAAATTTCTTGTTTGATAACTTCATGTAAGCACATAATGCATCCTGATTGCTTTTCCCTGCCCTCTGTATTTACTCTCATTCTTGGAAATCCCCCTCCCATATACATATCTTTTGTGTGTGTTTTGTGAAGTACTGAATCCCAAAATTCCCAAGAGTCTGTGACCATAGATTTGGAATTCTCCACTGGGTCCAGTTGGACTCAACAGTGGGTGCACACCTGAGAATAAGGACCATTCTTCCTGAGAATCTGTCTTATCCAATACTTCAACCAGAGGATGGAATGCCATTTTTCTTAACTTCAAGCTTTGTTGATTTATCTAACAGGATAAATCCTTTCTATTTGTATATATATATATCAGGACATTGTAAAGGACATGTCCACATAAAAACTTGTGCATTAACAGTCATCACACCATTTTTCATTACTAGCTAAAAAATACAGACAACTGAAAAATCCATCATCAGCTTAATGAGCAAAATATTACAGTTCATCCATGTAAAAGAGTAGCAATATAAAGGGACATCATCCATGTTAAAGAGTAGCAATATAAAGGGACATGGCTTTGACATACACTATAACATAGACAACCTTTAAACACAGCATACTAAAGGATATCACAAAGATTGATTTTTACAATGTTCAATTCATATAAAACATCTAGAATGGAGGACTACAGAGATAGACAGTAGACTCACGGCTGTGTAGACCTGAAGGGTGGGGGATGGAATGTGACGGTTACAGAGCACAGATTTAGGTAGAGTAATGGAAACATCTCAAGTTGACACTGTGGTGATGCTAAGATGTGAAGACGTGAACAAAGCACAGAAAGGTGACCTTGAAATGCATATGTGAGCATTTGTATTAATAAAGCTAGTAGAGTAAAAACAAAACACGTCCTTTACAATGTCCTGATACATCCAAGTAGAAAGTCTAATATCTTCTTTAAAAATTCTTTCTCACCAAATCACACTATACAAAATTAATATGCTGAGAAACTAATTTGTTTGATGACTGACCAATTAACATTCAGAGCAGAGGTACCACTGGATGTCATTAGCAACCAGTAATGCCATCCTTGCACTCAACATAGAAGTATGCATTATTTTAACTTCAAATTTCTGTCAAAAGACTTAAAAACAGCCATTTTTTGTACTCCAAGCTAATAATGTTTTATTAATACCAATTTTAAATTTCATTATATAATTTTATTATTCATAACCTGGGGCAGTTTTTACATCTCAGGCTAGAGGTTACAAAGGAGCATGTCTACCATGTGCAAACTCAGCCTTAAATTAATCAGTTCCATTTATCTTTGTAATGTTTCCACTATTGGTTAAGAAAATGTATCCTTGAATATTTTTTACATATTTTTATTATTAACTATAGAATATATCAACTTTTTTTTACAAAAAGAGTAATGCCAAACCCAATGTTATTTGGTATCCTACATAACTCAAAATCAAGGCACATTCTGTTGTAAAATAATTTACTATCTCTTTTCTCTAAATGATATATAATATTGCCAAAGACAAGGGCTATATCAGATCATTCATATACACTTCAAAAATGGACAAAAATTTTAATAGTTACTGGTATAAATAATTAGCATAAATCAGAATTTCTTTTAGATAACACTTAAAGTTTGAAGTCAAATAATAAAAATGCCATGAAAATATTGTCCTAAGTATATATAAAAAGTAACTTTCACACTAAGTGGTTAAAATCAACAGATCTACTGAATACTATATGTAACATATTGAATGTACAATTGGTCCAATATTGCCTCCAACAATGACATCCTGTGATTCAGTCCTTTGTGTCATCCCCTTCCATTGATAACCAGATGGCCCAGTTTCCTGTTTCGGTGAATACCGAAACAGTGGTAGAGATGGAGTGTCACCTTGGGTATGAGGCTATAGATGTGACTTCTATTTTAGATGCTGTCTTGATCTCTTGCTTTCTTGATCAGAGGCAGAACATTTCCATGTCATAAGGTGCTTTTTGCAGAGGCTCATGCAACAAGAAACTTAAAGGCGGCACTGGCTAACTGCCTAGGGAATTATGCACCCCCCCTGTACCCCACAAATGTCTCCATGAATGGACAACAGCCCCCCTGTCAGCCTGACTGCAGCCTCACTTGTCTGCAGCCTCACCTGTCTGCAGCCTCACCTGACTGTAGCCTCACCTGTCTGCAGCCTCACCTGATTGCAGCCTCACCTGACTGCAGCCTCACCTGACTGCAGCCTCACCTGACTGCAGCCTCCTGAGAGGTCTTGCACAGAGATAGGTCTAAAGCTCCAGAGAGTCGTCCTTTGAGAAAACCATGAGTTTTCTCAACAACAGTATGACTGATCTAAACTGCCTTAGGTAGACTTTGTTCTATAGTAGAGAGTAACTGAACTGAGTCATGGTCCAAATGATTACAATTTAAAAATGTAAAAACAAAACAAAACCTCTAAATGCATGTTACGTGTTCTTCTATGAGAAGGAAAAATACTGTCTCAAAAGAGAAAACAAAACAAACAAAAAAACCCTAAGACCCTTTGAAATGTATTCAAAATGCAAGCCTATCCCCACACTCTCCTGCAGTCTAGTTCAAGATGTACAGCCTGCTTGGAAATCCTTCGAGCTCTTACACACCTTTGCGGGGTCAGTCATTCCATCCCTTTCCAACCTTCTTCCAATGTGCCCACCTACCCAGAGGCCTCTGCTCATCCCTACGCTCACAGGCTTAGTTTCAGATTGATAGCTTTTGAACCTGCTTTCTTGGAGAGCCACTTTTGACTGGCAAGAAGCTACTTTTTCTCTCCCATACTCCCTCCATGCCCTGTCATCTCTTTACCCAAGGGTGTAGCTTAAAACCCGTGGATTGGTTTCCATATTTAGCTGATGCAACTAAACAACTAATTCATCCACTTCATGTGGCCTAGCTCAGTTCATGTTGCTCTGCCTCTGGCCCTACCCCCAAGAAGGTTACATTATTGTACCAGCTACACAACTAAAGTGTGCCCTTCCTCCAGCCTTGAGCAGGCTCAACAGACCTTGAGTGCTTGCCACAAATGGTCTTATAACCAGAGGACTTGGTGGAGTCCTTTGGTCTTGAGGCATTTGTAGTTTCCTAAGGTAGCTTTGAGGAGTAGACTGCTTGCTGAGCTTGCTTTGCAACATAACTCAGATGAAACAAAGGATGGGGGCTGTGGGCTTTCTGTGCTGAATATTAAACTTTATGCCTTGATCAGAAACTTTGTCTTGCCTTCATCCTTCTCTCACACCCTGTCTTTTTTCATTTCCAGCCCCCCTTTCAGGTGTACCCAGTTTGTCCATGGCCGCTGGATGGCTAAACCAGAAAAAGAAGTCTACGCATCCAGGTCAAATCACAAAACAAAATAATGAATGGCTAAAACAACACATCTCCTATCAAACACACTATCCCTATAGAGGTATATTCTAATGAAAATGACATAGATGAACAGATGTCACAGAATTTAAAGGAGAAATAGTAAACTATACCAAAGAACTGCATAAAAATTAATGAATCTGAAAAAACACTTCACTGAACTCCAAAAGATGGTAATAAATGCTTGAGAAATGTCCAAGACAACACAAACACATGGGTGAGTGACATGATGAAGATCATTCAGGAACATAAGACTGAACTCAATAAAAAGAGAAATGCTGATGAGGAAACAGGCTGAAATGAAGACTGAGTTAACAAACTCAGCATCCCAATTAGAAAATTCAGGGATGAGACCTACAGGTAGAATGAATCAAGCAGAATACAGAACGTCGGGGCTCAAAGAAAAATCGAGAACCCATATCAAATAAGCCAAGAATATGAGCAGTTAAAACACAAGAAAGGAACGTGAAGGAAAATGTGTGACATTTTCAAAGACCACGCCTTATGATTATAGGCACAGAACGGGGAGAAGAATATCAGATCAAGGGCCTGGACAAGATCTTTAACAAGATCATAGAAGATAACTTCCCCCAGACTAAGGAAAGACATATGGGTAGAGATACAAGCAGCACGCAGAACCCTCACTAGACAAGGCCAGAAAGTAAACTCCATACAACATGCCATAGTTAAAACATTGAATATACAGAACAAAGAAAACATACTGAAGGCTTCAAGAGAAAAAACAAATCACATATTAAGGAAAACCCTCAGAATAAGAGTGGATGTCTCAGTGGAACCTCTGAACCCCAGAAGGACATGGAGCAATGTATCTGGGCTAAATGAATGCAACTGACAACCTAGACTACACAGCCCCATAAAACTATCTGCCAGACTTAAAGGAGAAGGGAAAATGTTTGATGATACACAAACATCCTAAGAAAATCCACATCCAACAAAGCAAATAACACTGAGTGGAATACTGGAATTCCATTGCATTGGCATCATGTAAACCAAAGAAAATAATAAGCACAAATAAGACCCTAGAAAGACTCTAGAAAGACTCTAGAAAGTAAGCAAATAAAACTAGAAAGAAAAAGAAAAGCTCTACTCTAATTTAATAAAATACAAGCACAACCAAGAATACAAACCAGGAAACACACACACACACACACACACACACACACACACACACGTGCGCAGGCAGGAATATGACTAGAGTCTACACACATTTCAATAATGAATCTAAATGTTAATGTCCTTAGTTTTCCAATGAAAAGACATGGGCTATCTGAATAGACAAAGAAAATCTGTCTCTTGTTTATAAGAAACTTAAAAACCTGTATTCCATCAACATAGACGTAAAAAAAACCCTCAATAAATACTAGCAAATTGAATACAGGTACATTTCAAAAAGATCATTCACCAAAATCAAGTTGGCTTACTCCCAAAATGCAGGGATGGTTCAACAATCAACAAATACAATAAAAATATAATAAGTCATATAAATAGATTTTAAAGACAAATGATTATCTCAATAGATACAGAAAAAAATTATTTGACAAAATCCAACATACTTACATAATAAATTCCCAGAGAGAGTAGGAGTGAAGGAAACACACCTCATCATAGGAAATGCTGCATAGCACAGCCCTTTGGCAGAATTATCCTAAATGGAGAACCTTCCAAAGCAATCCCATTAAAGTAAGAACAAGGGGAATCCACTGTCCCCTGCTTTCCTTCAATGTAGTGCTGGTAACAATAGCTCAACCAAAATGGCAAGACAGGGAAATTTTAAAAATACAAAATAGGAAAAGTGAAATTGTCCCTATTTACAGATGATATACATAGAAAATCCCAAAATATTTCCACCAGAAAACTTCTAGAAACAAGATTCATCCAAGTGTCAGAACACAAAATCAACTTACAAAGATTAGCAGCCTATCTCTATACCAACAATATACACAATGAGAAAGAGATTGTTGAAGCATTGTATGAAAGACAACAAACTATTGTGGAATAAACCTAAGGAGATGAGGGATCACTATAATGAAAAGTTCAAATCTCTGAAGAAGAAGAAGAAGAAAACACAAGAAAATGGAAAGACACCCAAGATCATGAATGTATAGAATTAATGTTTTAAAAATGACCACTATTCCAAAAGCTATTTAAATATTAAAGCAATTTTAATGAAAATATCCAAAACATTCTTCACAGAAATAGGGAAAAAAATCTTGTTTTTTATTAGATATTTTCTTTATTTACATTTCAGATGATATCCCCTTTCCAGGTTTCCCCTCTGAAAAAAAATCCTGTTCCCTCCCTCCTCCCCCTGCACACCAACCCACCCTCTCCCACTTCCTGACCCTGGTATTCCCCTACACTAGGGCATACAGCCTTCACAAGACCAAGGGCCTCTCCTCCCACTGATGACCCACTAGGCCATCCTCTGCTACATATGCTGCTGGAGCCATGAGTCCCTTCATGTGTACTTACTCTTTGGTTGGTGGTTTAGTCCCTGGCAGCTTTTGTGAATACTGGCTAGTTCATATTGTTCCTCCTAAGGGGCTGCAAACCCCTTCAGCTCCTTGGGTCCTTTCTCTATCTCCCTTAATTGAGGACCCTGTACTCATCCAATGGATGACTATGAGCCTCTACTTCTGTATTAGTTGGGCACTGGCAGAGCCTCTCAGGAGACAGCTATATCAGGCTCCTGTCAGCCAGCACTTGTTGGCATCTGCAATAGTGTCTGGGTTTGATGACTGAATATGGGAAGGATTCCCAGGTGGGGCAGTCTCTGGATTGTCCTTCCTTCAGTCTCGGCTCCATAGTTTGTCTCTGCAACTCTTTCCATGGGTATTTTGTTCCCCCTTCTATGAAGGAACGAAGTATCCACACTTTGGTCTTCCTTCTTCTTGAGTTTCTTGTGGTGTGTGGATTGTATTTTGGGTATTCCGAGCCTTTGGGCTAATATTCACTAATCAGTGAGTGCATACCATGCGTGTTCTTTTGGATTAGGTTACACCATCTTAAAATCCACTGCGAACCAGAAAAGATGCTGCCATTACAGATTTCAAGATATATTATAGAACTATAGTAATAAAAACAATATGGCACAAAACCAGACATGTAGACCAATGAAATAAAATGAAACCCAGAGGGACAGTAAGTGGGATGCTAAGTGACAAAGTAAAATAATAATAATAATAATAAGTGTAAAAAAGAAAAAGGAAAAGAAAAAGTAGAAACCCAAACATGAGTACTTGTAATTACAGTCATCTGACATTTGACACAGAAGAAAAAAAAAAAAAAAAAAAAAAAAAAGACAGCATCTTCAACAAATAGATCCCAGTTGATCAAAAGCCTCAGTTTGAAACCTGAAACACTGGAAGAAAAAATAGGCAGAATCTACAAGCTGTAGTGTAAGAAGGACCTCCTGAGCAGGACTCCTCTCCAGGGTTCAGAGCAGGGCCAAGTAAGAGCTTCCAGAGAGCTAGGAACCATCAAGTGAAAAAGAAATCTACGGAAAGGGAGACTGTCAGCTACATATCCAACAAAGACAGAATTCCCAACAGAATAAATAAAAATGGTTAGGCAATACCTCAAAATGTACTCACCAGTGTTAGCAACAAAGAAAATGCAAATTAAGCCGGGCGGTGGTAGTGCACTCCTTTAATCCCAGCACTTGGGAGGCAGAGACAGGTGGATTTCTGAGTTCGAGGCCAGCCTGGTCTACAGAGTGAGTTCCAGGACAGCCAGGGCTACACAGAGAAACTCTGTCTTGAAAAACCAAAAAAAAAGAAAGAAAGAAAGAAAAGAAAAGAAAAGAAAAGAAAAGAAAAGAAAACGCAAATTTAAAGGACTCCAATATTTCCTGTTAAACCCAGTCAGAATTGCTAAGATGAACAAAGCAGCTGACAGCAATGCTGGAGAGGGTACAGGAGGGACCCTCACTCACTGGCCTGGCCATGTGATTGCAAACTGAGTTAGCTTCTATGAGCATCAGGGCAGAAAATTCTCAAAAACCAAAAGCTCAGTCTCCCATATAATCAGCCATACCATTCCTCAGCATAGATCCAAAGAATTGGAAGCCTTCCTCCACAGAGACTTGCTGTGGAAGGCAATGTTAACTATTGGCTTCGTCATACCAGCCAGAAAATAGAAACAACCTAAATATCCCTCAGCTGAAGAATGGGTAATGGAGATTTGGCATTCACTGTGGCACAATGTGATACTATTCAGTATTAAAAAAAATAATGAAATTTGAAGATAAATGGGCCTAGGAAAGATTATACTGAGTTAAGCAACTTTGTTCCCAGAAAGACAACTGCTGTATATTTCCTCATGTGCAGTTCTAAGCTCCCAATCTTCAAATGTAAGAATATAATATGGAGTAACCTTAGGAATGAGGAGCATAGAAAAGGATCACATGAGAGACGGAACGTAAGAGGGAACTGGAGAATGCAAATAGTGTGAGGCAGAAAACAGAAAAACAAGGAGGAGACTAATAGGGATTCCTCAAGGAATCACATTATTTTATATTTGTGAAAATTATAAGAATACGTATAAGTAATGAAGTTATGCCACTTGGATTGACAACACAAATGATCCCCATAAGACCACAGACTAATAAAGCAAAGTGTCAAGAATGAACAACCTTATTGTGAATAGTTGACCAGGCTATTGCCTTTGACCTGGGTCTGACCTGAAAGCCTTATCCCTGTACTCTAAAAATGGGACCAGAAAATCCTACGCGAGCTGTCAAGGGAAGGGCGGAATCAGTAGGCCTACCCAGCACCCATAAGCCACAACAATGACCAGCATGCCGCGATGCCTGCACAGGTGAAGAAAGCCGCCCTCACGTGACGGCAGTTACCAGCCTCGGTCTAACTGGCCTTGAGTCTTATCAACAGGGGAGAAATCATGCCTAGTACTGGAAACCTGACAGCTATCTGGAGCTAGTGAAGTCATGGATCTTCGAAGAAAACTGACTAACAGCCGGTTAGTGAAACAGCATAATTGCACCTACGTTCTAGATCTTGTCGTTGTACCCACAGGCAGGAAGATCTAGCACCCCTCAGCAAAGAAAGGCCCTGCTTACAGCGAACGGAGACTGACGGACAGAAAAATCACAAGGAGACACAACGCAGAGATCAGCAGCTCGTGGGAAGCCCAGCTCCAATGCATATATCCCCTTCACAATGGGTCAGGAAACACTGCAAGAAAGCAGGTGGAAAGATGGTGGTATCAACAGAAATGGTAATATGGGCAAGGGTAAATGTCAGGGCTCCCACCGCTAGACAAGTAACTATAGAACATGATGGCTGCTAAGAGAAGGAGAATTAGCCTCTCCCAAGGATGATCCCTGTAATGGTTATCTAGTGTAGACAGTCCATGTTGAAACAAAATACAAACCACCACCACCACCAACAACAACAACAACTAAAGACTAAGCAGGATGTACTCATATTTACAGGCATGCGTATGTGTGTGCACACATGCACTTGCACATGCACACACACACACACACACACACACACACACACACACCAATAATCTAATCTAATGGCATCAACTTGAGTTCACTGGAGGACATTTAGGGAAGGTAGGTAGAAGGGTCTTAATGGTGGCAAGAGAGGGTTGAAAGTGAATGGAAATTTATTGATATTTTTATTAAGTCTATGCATGCATAGATTTTAGGAGTGCAATTTCACATGAAAAAATATTCAATAGACAATGTTCATTCTAAGATATATTACAGTAATATTATACAAAGTGCCACCACACACCTATATAGAGAAACAGACAAGGTCAACTAGGAATCAGGGAAGAGCAAGCCAAATTAAACAAAAACAGGAAAATCATATCTTCAAAGTGCTGAGAAAAATAACTGTTAAGTTAGAAACATGCATGCTTTCCAGAGTGTGAATTAAATTATAATTTAATTTTAAAAATTTAATGAGATCATCTTTTTTCTTGTCTAGTGATTTATGAAGAAAATGTTTCAGGAAGAAAGGAATAATGAAAGTAATGAGATAGGGTGTAAGACGGGATCAAACCTAGAACTGGCATTGCCATATGGAGTAGGAAAAACAATGCCTAATTTATAGAGTTATAAGAGATGGAACTGAAATATTGAAGTACAAGAACATGAAATTAAAATGTTCTCCAGTCCCTTCCAATAATATTTGTGTTATTTGAACAAGGGCTATTGATTAACTTTAGAGTTTATTAAGGATGGAATTTCAAAGTTAATCACATAAGAAATGAAAGTGGAAGGCTGATTTCCTAAGTGTATGGAGTAGAAAGACATGGGATAAAAAAGAAATCAATACAAAAGGTGAGAAAGGAGGAGAAATCACAGAAAGAAAGGATATAAAAGAAAGAGAGGAAGGAGGAAGGAGGGGATACAGGCCTGGAGGACTGGTGTAAGCCACGAGGAGCTCACCATGACTCTATAGCACATTAAAAAAGAACAAAAACAACAACAAAGAAAACAACAAAGAAACAATCTACTGGGAAGGATTACATCAGCAAGTGATAGCTACCAATTTTGGGTTTTGGTAACGCAATATAAATGAATGCAATCTTCTTGTTGATGGAGCTCAGACTACTGAAGTTTATAAACACCAAATTAGGCAAGTAGTGATGCATGCTTTTAATCCTAGCACTTGGGAGACTGAGGCAGGAGGTTTGCTAAGAGTTAGAGGCCAACCTCAGTTGCATAGCAAGCCCTGTCTCAAAAAAACAAATAGACAATGATATAGACATTTGCCAAAAGGCATAATGAAATTATAAGTAACGATATCCTAGTTAGTGTTGGTGGATGGCACAGGCCTGCAATCCCAGGATTCAGGAGGCAGATGGAAGAGAGTCTCAGTGAGTTTGAGCCCAACTTCAGTGAGTTCTAGCCAAGCCTGGTCTACACAAAGAGTTCTAAGCCAGCCTGGTATATGTAGAGACTTTATTTCAAATAGACAAACAAAAGAGTCTGAATGTTATGCTTTTTATAAGAGATATATTTAAACTATGGTGATACATTAAAGTATAGAATAAAAGGTTATAAAGTATTACAAGAGACAAATAGTTTTTAAAAGGAATGTTAGTATGGCTGATACCAAATCATATAGAACACAGAGCACCGTTAGAGAAAATAAGTGCAGATGACTTGATTATTCATCAAAATTAAACACCTTTAATATTTTAAGAACTGACCAAACAGAGCAAACGTGTACAACTCACAGTCTGAAATCCTGACCAATGTGGAGTTTTTCTCATGCCTCAATTAATATAAAGGCAACATACTCAGTATGCTTAAATTGTAACTCTGACGAAAATTTAGCTATTTTAAAGAAAAGAAAAATTAATAATCACAAGACACGCAGGAAAAGCAGTTGAAAAGATAGCCAAAGTACCGGTGGGTTATTGAAAGTTCATTAAATTCATGAAGTTTTTGTATCTGAGAGCTAACAAATATTAAAAATTACTATTTGTTTGGTAAAATATCATGTTTTCCCAATCAAATAAAGAGCACCATGTTATGTTCATCCTTTCTAGTCAACGTTATATAAAGGCCCTACCTAATCCTATGAAATATGAAAAATAGGGTTGGAAGGAAGACAACTAACTTGATTATTTTTAAATGGCATACAATTGATATATGAAGTGCCCAAATCAATAGACTATTAAATCCATTAATATTTAGCAGGATTCCTTGATATAATATTAAAGCAAAACCCAAATACTGTTTTTATGTAAATTTTATTTATAATGAGTGTGTGTGTTTATGTGTAGGAGTAGATGAGTGTGTGTGGGTGTGTGTGGGTGGATGGATGAGTGTGTGTGGGGTGGATAGGTGAGTGTGTGTGTTGGAGTGTGTGTATGGGTGAGTGTCTCTCACACGCACACACTAGCACTGATGTCAAAAGATAACTATGTGGAGTTACGTCTCTCCTCTGGCTTCAAGTTGTTTCTGGAGATTGAACCCAGGCTGTCTGGAAACAGCAAGTACTTTTACCAGCTGAGCAATCTCACCAGTTCCACAGATAACATTTCTATACCTCAATTAGGGTTAAAAATGGAAATTCAAGAGATTATCTTCATGATCTGGCAAGACTGATCAGCATATAAAGGCCACTGCCCCAAACGCCCAATCACCTGAGCTCAACGCCCAGAGCCATGAACAGTGGAGAGAGAGCCGAGTGCATGGAGATGCCCTGTGACTGCCCCGTGTCCTGTGACATGTGTGTCCCTCATCCTCACCACCCCCATCCCTGCATCTCTCTCTGTCAACAAATAAAATGTTATAACGATTTAAAAGATCTTCCCATTGACCAAGAAGAAAAAAGTGTTCTTTTTGTAGCAGATGAAAATGTTTTACCAGTTTACTCAAATATTAAAAAGTCAAATGAAGGCTAAATGAGGGATTTATTTAATCACAAACTGTCTGGAGCCTCCTGGCCTGGAGAGGGTAGTGGCAGGGCACAGAGTAGCCCTCTGTTATGGCTTTAAAGTCTGAAGGTCTCTAGCTCTCTAACTGTACTGAAATGCTGATGATGACTTCTAAAACAATCCTAAAAACGTCCTCGCTCTCTCTGAGGGGAAAGGGCTGCTGGCCTGGGCGATGGACACCTGTAGCCCACCTAACAGTGGGGACTTAAGTAATGTAGCCTTTGCTCTGTCTCAGCAGGAATTGCAACTGCATGGCTCAGACTTTCAGCCTGCTAGTCAGAAGTCACAGGAAGAAAAAGGGACACTTAGAAAAGTGGTTATAGTGTTTATTATTAAGTTGTAAAAAGTTTCCTATGAAAGCTATCTAAGGGGGAAAGTGGAAAGATCCTAAGTGGGGAAAGAGAAAAACAATTCTTACCTCTTTCTCCTCAGTACTTTCAGAATACGTGATCACAGGCTAAAGAGTTCATCACAAGCTCACACACAAAATCAAATCAAACATTGAAATAGATGTTTACAACAGAGAATGTTTACATGTATATCCATTAGGAGTAATTATCTGGCTAAACATCCAGATAACCTGTCTCTAGTGAGTGTTGAAAACCATAACTAAGTGATTAGTGAAGTTTTGTAGCTACACCCAGTCAATATTTTATCTTCTTTCATAGTACCTATAATAAATCATTAGATCCCTTTTTATGACTTTTGGATAGTTGTTTTACAAGCACTTGGAATGTGCTCTGAGCAGGAGAAAGTCTGGTTTCTAAGAGCAATGAACTGGTGACACATGGGAGTCTGACAGAATTATCATTGCAGTTTTGATTATCAGAAAAGGACCTAATAGCAGTCCCACTATAAAAGAGCTTAATAATCACTGATATAATTGTAGGAATTCTTATAAGATCATCATTAAGAATTAAGAAGTCATCTATTTATTTATATAGCATCACTACAAGACAGTAATCTTTGTAGATCTGCAGAGATCTGCTCAAAAGGTGGGCTAATACCTAGTGATTGTTATATATGTTTAATAACAACAGGAAAAGCATATTAATAGCAGGAATCTTTTCTAAAATGAATTCTCTTGGATTTTGCCTATAGAGCAAATCTGTTGCAGATTATAATCTGAAACATATCATCTCAGGAAGATCACCTGCTAGTTATTAGCTGGTCCTATTATGGCTCCTGACAACAAACTAAACAGTACAGATAATATATATTATATACAGTATACACATATACATACATATATACATACATACATACATATACATACATATATACATACATATATATGTATGTATACATATATATGTATGTATATATGTATGTATATGTATGTATGTATATATATACACATGTATATGTATACATGTATATGTATACATGTATGTATATATGTATATATGTACATATACATACATGTATATGTGTATATCTATACATGTATATACATGTATATATACATGAAGGCTAAATGAGAGGTTCATTTAATTACAAAGTCTATACAGTGTAGATAATATATGTATAAAAACTGATATAGGGCTGGTGAGGTGGCTCAGTGGGGGCTGGTGAGGTGGCTCAGTGGTTAAGAGCACCAACTCCTCTTCCAAAGGTCCTGAGTTCAAGTCCCAGCAACCACATGGTGGCTCACAACCATCTGTAGTGGGATCTGACTCCCTCTTCTGGAGTGTCTGAAGACAGCTACAGTGTACTTACATACAATAAATAAACAAATCTTTAAAAAAAAAACCATATATATTATTAACATTTCAATCAGTCAAATTGCTTAGAGAAGGTTTTTAATAACCTGACAACCAGATACCCTAATGTTTCTAGCCAAGGAAACGGACTAAAGAAAACTAAGGCACACACAACAATATCTTCCATAGCTCTATCGCTATAATAGTAGAACAACGATGTCTGTCCCAGAGCTTCATTCAAAGGTTAAGGATTATGCCATAACACCAATCAGTCATCACATAACAGAACAATGTCCCTTACACAGGGAATAATGCTCAAAGTGCAAATATCAAGTTGAGCATTATCATCGATGATGCAAATTTGTTTTCAAAAGCTGATAGACATATGCATTAATGTTTTTATGAGTCGATCTTTCTACAGGGAAACATATTAAACTAGATGCTTGTTTGATAAGAAGTACTTAGAGGGTTAGGGGATGGAGGGAGGAAAATTTGTGCATTTTACGTGAGATTCTGACCACCCTCATGGTGCTTTGCACTCTTGAGTAGTGTCAGTATCCATCACTTGGATATAATAGTCTGTGATTTAGGAAAACAAGCCAAGGGCTTTTTACTCAGAAAACACAGACGAGAAGCCACAGATATGCTGCCACAAAATAAAGATAAAGGATTTCTGTAAAGAGTCTAAGGGAAACTTGAAGGTTAACTAAGCATGCATGGGATGGAAACAGGAGGGAACATGAGACAAACAAAGCTGGAAGAAAAAAGTGAGCATCGCAGAAAAGAGAAACTGTGAGCAGCAAGAACTGTAGGGAAATGGGCTAATCATTGTGTTAACAGTGTAGACATTGGTCTGCCATCAACACTTTACTCCACCTACCCATTACTGTAAGAGAAGCCCCTAGGATTAGAATTTCCTTTAGTGAGTGAGGATGAACCACCCTTAGATTCCTGATCTCCACAGATTCACATTCCAGGAGACTCTGAGCTCCCAATTAGAGTAACCTGGCTCATAACTAAAGCTACATGTGTATATACCTGGTTTTTGTTTTATCCGTTCTAAATATACAAATATTTTTAACACTTGTGGTGGTTTGAATGCTTGGCCCATGGGAAGCGACACAAGTAGCAGGTGTGGCCTTGTTGGAGGAAGCGTGTCACTGTGTGGGTAGGCTTTCAGGTCCTATGGTTAAGTTCTACTCAGGGTGGAAGAGAGTGGCTTTGGAAGAAAATTCAGAACTCTCATCTCCTCCCTAAGCATGTCTGCATACTTCCTGATGATGGACTGAACTTCTGCAACTGTAAGCCAACCCCAATTAAATGTTGTCTTTATAAGAGTTGCCTTGGTCATGGTGTCTCTTCAGAGCAATAGAGCCCTCACTAAGATGACACTGAACTAGGTAAGGCAGAGAGATTGAGAGTTTCTCTTTCACCAGTACTTAGCCAAAAGTATAAATGAATAAATCCAAACTTTACACTGGCTTCTTATCTCCATTGTTCAATAAAGTGAAGTCACTTAAAGCTATTGCGATCACAGAAGAAGGAAGGGCAAAGCAGAAGCAAAGCAGGAGGTGGCAGAGAAATGGACATGGTGCAGAGAGGAATCAATCATTCAAGGAGCATCATCAGGCTGAAGAAAGTTAGGAACCGACTTCAGAACAAGAAGTCCCTGGTCTGAAGTATTCCAGAAGTTACAGTTGTCTCAGAATGTGAGGTTTTTAGGACTTTCTGATATACAGTCTGTAAAAATCCTAAGAATTTAGCATATTTCCTAGGCACAGAAACATGAATGCTTTCTGCTTTTGTTTCTATGACTTGTGTGACATCTTACTGTAAGCCATATGTACATAAAGGCTGGCAAGAGCTTGCATTGCAGTCAATGTATCCCCAACACCTATCCTACTACTAGGCCTTTACAGAAGTCAATAGATATTTATTTATTGACTGGAATTGGTAATAATTAAGATAAAAAATTCTCAAAATTGCCTATAACTGACACACTTAAAGTGTACTGCAGTTTCATGATTCTACCCTGTGCTAGGCACTCAGCCAGTTCATCCACTTCCAAACTGTGCTGGTCTCCACGGTCCCAGGGATACTGAGGCAGCCATGCTGACTCCTTCCCCTGCTGATTTCACAAAACAGAGGACAAGCAAACTTGCAAACAACACCAAGAGGAGACAGCATCAGGAGCTTTTCAGGGAAGTTGAAGTACGCTCAAGTAAGGAGAGCCCTAACTCTGTGCTTAAAACAAAGCAAATTGGGAATAGAAGGAGAGCCTGTGGTCAAGAGTGCTTGGTACTTTTTCAGAACTGAGTTCATTCCTAACTCTTACATCATGCAGCTGACAACTGTCTGAACTGTAGCTCCAGGGCATCTGACACCTCTGTCCTCTGGAGGCACCTGGGCTGGTACACACACACACACACAGACACACACACACACACACACACACACACACACACTGACACATATACACACAGACACAGACACACACACACAGACACATACACACACAGACACAGACACACACACACACACATACACACACAGACACACACAGAGAGACCAACACACACAGAGACCGACACACACACAGACACACACACACACAGACACATACACACACAGACACACACACAGAGACCGACACACACACACACACAGACACACACACACAGACACACAGACACACACACAGACACACAGACACACACAGACACACACAGACAGACACAGACACACAGACACACACACACAGACACACACACACAGACACACAGACACACACACACAGACACACAGACACACACACAGACACACAGACACACAGACACACATAGAGACAGAGAATAAAATTAACGCTTTATAAACTGGCAACCTAAAGAGTAGAAAGGAGTCTGAAGTGAAGAATTATAAAGTTTAAAGAATACAGAAATAATAGTTTACATATTCAAAGAAATAGAAAAATCAGAAACATTAAATGATATAAAAGAATATAACATTTAAGATACCCAGTGTAATGGATTTGCTGTGCAATTAAAATACAACTTAGTATAAATGGAAAACTGAATGCCATTGACTTGTCTTTCAAGAGCACATAAAAGAAAATAATCTATGTAAGTTGAAAAACAATAAATTAGCTAAAGCAATATTCATACCAAATATATTTTTGACCGAGATACTATAAATTAGAAATACATTTAAGAGGAACATTAGACCTTGAAAAATAAATTTCAAAGAATACATTAAAAATGGGCTGATCCTATGTAAAAGAATATGGGTACTCCTACATATAAAAATAGGCAGTGCCCAAATGACTTGACACTCCTGTGTCTGTGTGTGTTGTATGTGTACGCATGTCTGCAGATGAGCATGTGTGTCCACGTGTGTCCACATGACTCTGGAGGTCAGAGGCAACACCACAAGTCTTCCTGACAACTTTCCTTGTTTTTTGCAATCCTGCCTCTCGGTGCACCTGGAATTCCCCAATGGCTAGACTGGATGGCAAAGAGCCCCAGGGCTCTGCGAGCCTCCTTCTCCTTCCCCAGTGCAGGGTTCCAGACACTCATCATGGTGCCCAGTTTTCACTGGGGTCTGGGGGTCTGAATTCTGGTCCTGAAGCTTACAGAGAAAGAGATTACTGACTGAGCTATCTCCCTACTCCATAGTTATATTAATTTTTTTTAAAAAAATTAAAAGCCAGAATCACAAATTTACAAAGAACCCAGCTGGGCAGTGATGGTGCACACCTTTAATCCCAGCACTTGGGAGGCAGAGGCAGGTGGATTTCTGAGTTCAAGGCCAGCCTGGTCTACAAAGTGAGTGCCAGGACAGCCAGAGATACACAGAGAAACCCTGTCTCATAAAACAAAAACAAAAACAAAGTAAAGCCACAGGAACATGTGAACTCAAGCCATTGCCTGCACTTGGTCCGTCCTCATCCCTTGATATTTGGCCTGCCTTGTTCTCTTTGTGCATGTTCCACTGTACTTACATGTACATTTGGTTATGCACATACACATGTGCACACACACACACACACACACACACACACACACACACACACACACCATTGGCTAGCTTCCTTATAAGAGAGAGAATGTAATTGCTCTTTCTGAGACTGGGTGGCCTCACTTAAATCATCTATTTGCAGTCTTCTTAGAGTCCTGCAGGTTTGTAATGCAATGGTGTGTAAAGCACACAAATGGAACACTTACATCTCCAGCAAGGATTTGTATCCAAAAAAGCTACTATGAAAGATGGAACTGTGGACCGCAGAAAAGGATGGAGACACTGGTGTTGCCAGTAGGCCTGAGGGGATGTGGGAACTTTAGGGGCTTCCACTTAGGCAAAACTGCGCTTTGGCCGAACTACAGATTCCAGCATGGAATCTGTTTAAAATGTTTTAGCAGATTAAAAGCACAAAGCAGTAAAAGGAGAGGCCCTCAGGAAGGAAGACACACCTGAGAGCAAGGACCTTACAAACAAACCATTGCTTGGTATCCTTGGTTACAAAAGATTTAAGAGTAGAACAAAATAATGATTGTAATTATGATACCTACAGGCACATGGCAATTGTGTCACTGCTGTGGGGCATATCACACAGGGGGACTGCTTTAAACCACAGTGATAGGAAAGCACACACAACTTTTGAAAATTGACTGAGCAGCACTGTGACACACACACACTACAGAAAAGCCAAGTCCTATCTTATCAGATGTTAAGTCACTGTCTGCTGTCATATGCTCCCCTTCATATGTTCTGGGATATTTGCTTCCTTCAGAAGCAAATTTTCATTATTCTGTCTGTTTCTCAAAATACATGTGAGGTTTATTGGAGATTTCATCTGCAGGGTCATTTTAGAGATAAATCTAACTCATTATGTAAATTTGGATAAAAAGTAAACTCTTAAATGGGCTACACACTACACACATAAATAATCTAACTTAAGGTCAATAATATATGATATTTTAACATATAAACAATAAACATTTAAAATAAATAGAACCATGCAGCTATATTACCAACACTAATATCACTAAGTTTGATAACAATAAGTATTTATTAACTAGTCTACATAAACTTTTACCAATATGTGTGATAACGATAACTATTTATTGATTAGTTCATGTGAACTTTCACTAGCACATGTGATAACAATAAGTATCAAGTGTCCAGTCCACGTAAACTTTCACTAGTATATGAGTGGTCATGTACTTACCTAATTGCGTCATTGGTCTCTGAAACAGCTCTTAAATATTCTTTCAAATAATAATAATTAAAGCAATATTTCCGGATCCTAAAGCCACGCCAATGTCTCTGAATCTATTGTTGATAAAAAGATAAAATATGTAAATAAAAAGATAAATATAGTATTGAACATTTTTCATAAAAACATACTTCTTAAAACTCAAGATGATAATGTCTAGTATCATCTATCAAATAAAGGCTTGGACAATGCCCCAGCTAGGCATCTTATGCCACCAAGTAAACCTCTAGTGCCAGGAATGGGCTACATATTGTTGAGTCACTAGCCAAAGAGGTCGCATGGGGCACCTCTCTCAAACAGCACAGAATGCCGCCACAGCTATTGGGTGGCTTTCCACACCTGATGGTGGAGGCCTTATTGCTGAGGAAGACAAGACTGGTATGATGGAACACCGAAAAGTCAAACTGGTGGCCAACTAAAAGCCTCACCTCCACTGACTAGCATTCATGATGCTGGGTGGTTCTCTGCACCCCACCCTAGGAGAAAATCATCATCAATGTCACCTAGCTAGTAACCTTGCTACTTACAGCAGAGCCATATCTGCCAGGTATACCGGTGTGATAGCAGCTCAAATGAAATAGTTTTGGTTTTTTTTTGTTTTTTTGGTTTGTTTTTTTTTTGTGTGTGTGTTTGTTTGTATGTTTTCAAGACAGGGTTTCTCTGTGTGGCCCTGGCTGTCCTGGAACTCACTCTGTAGACCAGGCTGGCCTCGAACTCACAAATCCACCTGCCTCTGCCTCCCAAGTGCTGGGATTAAAGGCGTGCGCCACTACCGCCTGGTGAAATAGTAGTAGCCAACTACTTTGACTGGCTTTTAGGCTCACTCCATGAGATGGACCTATATTGTAACACTGCTAAAGTGGCAAAGAACCTGAGACTAGATCGACCACAAGCCTTAGGGGTAAACATTCCTATCATTCTGCTGCAGGAACCGAACAACAGAATAATTCCTAATGGCACTCTCTTACACCCATAGCTCAACTCTCATGGAGATTAATAGACACACAGCTGGATGATGTGTACAGTGTGGCAGGCTTTGGAGCATTCAGCCATTAACGGGATGCCCTTATCAGACCCCTCTCCTCAAGGCTCAGAAATCCACGTGAAAGAGCTGGAAGGCAGAGGTGGTACATCATTCCAAACAAGAGCAGCTTCTAGACGGAATCGGACCGATCCACACATGAACTCACAGCACATGACAGCACGTGACAGCATGCGACAGCACGTGACAGCACGTGACAGCGAGGTCTGAGCAGGGTCACAGCACTGAGAGAGGGAAGTGCACACCCCAACCATTGCCCTGGTTATTTCTGGGAGAGGGAGACTCAGTTTCTCCAGTGAAATGTCACTTGGTATATCAGCCACACTCCAGGCCAGGACCCATGCCTAGAACTAACTCACCAACACTACATGGACTTCATGGCTTTTGTGTGCTTTCTGGTTTCTTTGGTATTTTACTATTTGTTTTATTTTCATTTTGAAAATTTGTCTGCTCTGATATTCATTCTTTCTCTCTCTCCCTGTTGTTGCTGTTGTTGTTGTTTTGAGGTAAGGAGAATCTGGGAGAAACTGGGGGAAGAGAAAGTAAATGATAAAAACTTGTTTTATAAATTTAAAAAAATAGAAACTCTCAAGAATAAATAAAAACACAAAAAGCATCTTGGGATTTTTCTATGAATATAGTTAGTACATTAGTTGTAGATGTAAGTGGTGCCAATATATTTGTTTTAAAATATTACAAAGATAAAAATTAACTATCTGCTATTGTAATTTGTGTATGGTTGCTGTGTGTGTGTGTGGTGTATACATGTGCGTTAGCATGTCTCATATGTGTGGGCATATGTGTGGATAGATACATGTGAAGGTCAGGAGTTGAAGTCAGATATTTACTCAGGCAGCTTCTCCATTTCTTGTTTTGTTCGACAAGTCTAACAAGCCAGCTTTCCCCATACCTCTTCTCTCCCTCTCAAGCACTGGGGTTATAAGCATGGGTCACCACTCCCACTGCATTATATAGATGCTGGGGATCCAAAGCTTATAAGGGAAGCTGTTTATCCACTGAACCATCTTCCTGGGCAAGAAGTTGCTTATGTAGTCACACAGCACTGTAGACTGTATTAGGTCTAATTAAATTGTTAAATGTGTCTGTCTTTAAATAAATGTTCTTTTTGTTCTTTTATTTTTAACTTCAATTTTTAAAAAATTTTTTTATTATAATTATTATTTCCCCCTTTCTTTTTCTCACTCTAAACCCTGTTTTCTTTCAAATTCATGGTGTCTTTTTTCAAAATTGTAGTTAATATATATATATATATTAACATATTAACATATTAATATATATATATATTCACAAGGGCTTGGGTTCAAGTATTTAGTTCTATGAATTGGGAGAAAACCCTAATAGCTATGTTGGTTTTACTTATTTTTCACTTTGAATAGCAGCTCTCTAGTAGCCAAGGCTGGCCTGAGATTCACTATGGAAGCCAGGCCGTCTTCAAATTTATAGTCTTGCCTTTGTTTCTCAAGTGCTGGGCTGACAGGTTCTGGCAACTATGCCAGGTACCACGCTGCATCATGTGTGACCGTGACTTTGAATGCTGGTTGACACTGGTAGCAACAGCTGGCTTCTCCTGTGTCAAGTGGGATCCTAAGCATTTTACGTCTGTGCTTTATCTTCAGAACATCTCTATGTGAAAAAAATATTATCTCATCATAGAAAAAAAAGCAGCTTATGCATAATTATTCCTATAATTATTCAGCTTTCAGATGTATCTAGCCGTTGAGCTGGAGCAGTCACAAATCTATTCTTCTAATTGTTACAAACATAACTGAAAAATAAATGTATTATAATTTTTAACCAATGAAACTTCGTTTTGAAGCTATCTTCTTTTTGTATCACTCACAGGGATCCACGCAGTCCTATTTTTACCAAAAGACATAGCTACACTTTTCTGATCTGAGAGGAATGCTGGAGTCGTGTGGTCACACACTTAATAAGCTCCAAGTTTCCCAGACACTCTCAGGCATCATGAGAATCTGTCTCCTTTGGTCCTATATCAACCTGCTTTCCTGACAATTCAGGCCTCATTGTAAAGTGCAATATCAATGCTGTGGGCAAAAAGAAAAGAAAAAAGAGTCTGTATTTATCTGCAAGAAGAGAAGACAACACTGAGGCCCACTGCTGGCCTCCCATAGGTTTAACTGTGCAATGACTCACATATGAACAACTGTCCCGCAGGGTACAGTCTTTCCTAATTTAGCACACTTTCAAGGCTGCAAGGATGTTCATCTTCTCTAAATGTATTTTCATATTCAATACAGTAATCTAGTGCCCAGTTCATGGAATTTTATCCACAATACTGTTTTTGTTTTGCTTTGCTTTTTAGTTTAGCTAAAGAACATTTACCTTAACATGCATGTAAGTAAAATGTTGAATCAATACTCAATAAACAGCAATGCTGTCTGAAAGTGTCTTAGTATCTCCATTGCTAGGAACAGACACCATGACTAAGGCAACTCTTACAAAGAACAACAATTAATTGGGGCCAACTATCAGGTTCAGAGGTTCAGTCCATTATCATTAAGGCAGGAACATGGCAGCATCCGGGCAGGCATGAGGGAGATGCCGAGAGTCCTGAAGGCAAACAGGAGAAGACTGGCTTCCAGGCAGCTAGGAGGAGGGTCTCAAAGCCCACCCCCACAGTGACACACTTCCTTCAACAAGGCCGCACCTACTCTGTCTTCCAGGCAGCTAGGAGGAGGGTCTCAAAGCCCACCCCCACAGTGACACACTTCCTCCAACAAGACCACACCTACTCTAACAAGGCCACACTTCAGAATAGAGCTACTCCCTGGACTAACCATATTGAAACCATCACAGAAAGAATTTTTCTTAGTGATTTAAAAAGGCATTTCACATTCATCTCACAGTCTGACATATGTGGGTATTTTAATATTTTAGCCAGCCGTTCAGTGTGGAAAAACATGACTAAAATAGAACAAAACAAAACAAAGAAACATCACAACAATTGTGAGAGTATTAGAGACAGAAATTCTCCCAACCAGATGAAGTAACAACACAATGTCACGTAGCTACATTGAGAGATTGTCAACAAAATGTTTTTAAGTTATCTTAATTTGTTTTTCCGATTTACGTGTTATCTATTTTAACTATGGGAGAGCTGCAAATTTGTGCAGAGCTTGTAGAAGCCAGAAGGTATCATATCCCCTGGAGATGGAGTTATATGAAGGTATTACATGCAGGTATTGCATTACAGGTGTGGGCCAGGTGCTCAGAGCCAAGTTTCTTATGGAAGAGCAGCAACAGCAAGCTCCTCAAATGATCTCATTTAGAAATCAGTTCTTTAAATTAAAAAAAAGTTTCAAAATGATATAATATTTAATTTAGAAATTCTCCATAATTAAATCAAAATCATGTAATGTCTGACAATATGGAGGAATTGGTATAAAGCATTTTCTAATGAAACAGAGAAACAAGGCAGAGTATATGTATGTAAAGAAGAGAGTATTTTCTTGTTTCATCTAATTTAATGCTCCAACTTCATGCTGAAGTATATATTATGAGCCTCAGTTGAAGGAAGAAAGATTTGACACTTAGTCTGGTCAAATGATTGCCTAAGGTCACCAGGTGGCCGGGTGCCCTCGCTGCAGCATTCTTGTCTGTGTGCATACCAACTGTATAAGAGGGCACTTGGAGATAGGCCCTAAGAAAATGTATCACTCACTGTTGGTGTTGAGGACAGTTCATTCCTGAAAATACTACTAAATTCAAATAAGATTTAAATTTCAGCAGACATTAAGCTGTGAGAGAGGAGTGGAACGTGGTGGCTAAGGGTCTGTGAATGACAGAGCGACAGAGACTGAGGCCATTTCTGAGAAGAGCAGCCTGTGAGCACAAACACAAATTGGCTGAGTCACCTATGCTAACACTGAAAGGCATTCATGAGATTGGGAGATGGTGGGGGTGGAGAGCTGAGGTGGAGGATGTGAGGAGACACAATGCCAATGGCCCCGGCTCCTTCCTTTTCCAACTCAAGCAAGTACTGGAAACAGTAGCAACTTCATCCACACAGGCTCAAATGGGACCGTCTGAGATCCTGACATTCTTGGCACATAGCCCATTGTGAAATCCTTTACTCACAATTGTATTCTACAGGACATAGTAAGTGATAGTTAAGCTAAAAATGAAAAGTTGTTCACACTAAGCCACAGTCAGGGTCACTGTTGCTGGGATGAGACATCATCATCAAGTCAAGCTGGGGAGGAAAGGGTTGACTCAGCTTACATTTCCACACTGTATTGCATCATGGAAGGAAGCAGGATGGGAACTCAAACAAAGCAGGAACCTGGAGGCAGAAACTGATGCAGAGGCCATGAAGGGTTGCTGCTTAGGGGCTTGCTCTTCCTGGCTTGTTGGGCCTGCTTTCTTAGAGAACTCAGCACCACCAGCCCAGGGGTGGCTCCCTCACAATTGGTTGGGTCTTTCGTCATAAATCACTAATTAAGAAAATGTTCTACAGACCTGCCTGCAGCCTGATCTTATGGAGGCATTTTCTCCATTAAGATCCCCGTTTCTTTGATGACTTGAGTTTGTGTCAAGTTGTCATTAAACTAGCCATCACAATAACTTAAGTGGGTTTGTGTAAATGTGTGTATAGGAGGAGCTGGAAGGAACCTAGCCTTGGGTGAGCAAAGAGAAGAGCTGTCAGGGAAGAGAAAGGGCTGGAATTCATTGTGCTTCATGTATTTCCAAGCAGACCACTAGCGGATTCTGTTTTCACACTCTGTGAACACGGCATGGTCTCATGTTAAATGGGAAGAAATCGAGGTGGAGAAACTTGGTGCAGCACATCTATCCATTCCAAAAACAAACAGCAGAGTCAGAACCCAGCCCCAGGCCTGTCTTGCTCCGAGGAACATGCTTTCTGCATGACTGTCTTATGTGTACTTTACAGGAAGAAAGAGTGCCTCTAATATGAAAGACATGTACTTGGCATGCAGAGAGGCTAGCACACGGGTGCTGGCTAGTACAGACGGGTCGTGTTGGGGGGGGGGAGATGTGGCTATCCTTCCTGCATGAGCACAACCAATATAGGGCATTTCTCTATATCTCCTATTTGATATTCAAGTGCCAGTAAATGAGCATTTTTAAAAAATAAATTTATAACACTGCTTTTCTTACTTTCAAGGTGAATAGGTGACAACTTTTAAAAAATAAAAAAATAAAAAAAATGGCTAGTATTCATGCCCTTCAAAGTAATTAGGAACTCTCAGAAGTGATTGGAATAAAACAATTATTGTCATTGATCAGCTCTGAACAGATAATTTTAAACAAAGTCATTGTGTGCTCAGCAGATTACAGCTTGTTAACCAGCAAGTTCTAAATGACCTCTTAAGCTCGTCAGATCAGTGATGCATACTCCTCATTAAGTAACACCGCATTGTGAGTGGTCTTATAAATAATGTTTATTTTAACCACTGAGACAAATGGCAAAACCTTGATATATCAAAAGCCATCTGCTCACAGAACAGAGTTTCCTCCACTGCGTATATCTTTATTCCCAAAAGTCCATAGTAATCTGAATGTCAATGGAAGAGAAACAAAAGGTTTTTTTTCTGAAAATAACAGTGACAGAAGCCTGGACAGCAAGCCTGCTGAGCACGCCCTGCCCAGTGCCGAGGCCCTGGCACGTCCCGAGGGCACAGCAGCACTCGCTCCTTCATCCTCAGCTCTTCTTACCTTTGCTTTCTCCGAACTGATTTAAGTGCTTTGCATATGTAATTGTAGTAACAGAGAGAGGAAAGAAACACCTATTGGCACAGTAGTGGAAGCATCATGAGCTACGCACTTACAGTTGTGGACATGGTCCTTCCTATCTTCATACCAACACTCAAGCTTGGAGAACCTTTGTTTCTGTGACTGAGACCAATGCTTTTCATTTTGTAGCCACAGAGCCATCCCCAGCCTATGAGACCTTCAGTATCCTCTTTCTAAAGAGACTTTACCAATGTGTCTCCTTCAAATCACCAAAGTCGTTACTGTAAGTCACCCTTGCTGCATGGCACGGTAAATATGAATAAATTGTAAGTGGTCTAAAGAACTGAAAAGCAGCCTGATGTATACACACTTGGGTACTTTTTAGTAGAGTCACTATATAAATTTTTCTTACAGTCTTTATGTTTTAGACATGAAAGAAACAAAGGAAATGATCATTTGATATTGTTCTTTACATTAACTCATAGCTGTAACGGTGAGTCACTAAAGCCATAGCCCTTTGCAGATCTGCGTAAGCCCATAGCCCTTTGCAGATCTGTGTAAGCCATTCTTAGTGTTTGTCTTGCTGTTATGGTTTTTATTTCCCACAAAGCCTGAACTTCAGTCTGAACTGAAGTGATCAGGGTGCTAAAATCAAGACAACTCACTCAAAACAAGAGTCTTCTGGCCTCCTCCCAGCACCAGTGGCTTGACTACGGAATGACACCAGATTGAGAAATCACTACAAGTGCTTCAGGACAAAAGGGACTCTCCAGGAACCAATCAATTGCATTTCTAGTCCAGTCCATCCTGCCACAGTGCCTACTCTGGGATTTAAACATTTTAAATATCCACAGCAGAAGTAATTTCTTTTAACAAGGGTGCTCAGTCCTTAGTGATGTAGAGACAAATCATTTAAGTCAAAGGACTTCCATCCACAGGGTAGAGTAAGATCACCCTAAGATACCTGTGTAACTACTTCTCTAAGTCAATCACTGGAAACTGAAGAATAACGAGACCGTCATGGGCCCCAGGAGACTTCCAACATAGCTATGGCAGGGGCTAGCATGTAAATCAGGAAGGATAATAAAGTGTTATCAGTTTTAACAGAAAAATATGTCTATGGTGAAATAGAGAAATAAAAGGTCTACAAGGGAGAGGAGGATCATAAATCCTGCAGAGAAAAGGTGACCCCTTAAAAACACAGCACATTAGAGTGGGTATCTACTGTAAAAAGAAAACCACATCCACGTGCTTTGTTCTTCACTACCAAAATATGGACGCGTACTCAGTACAGGCTGCAGATACGTCTTCACAAGTGCTCTGCTCCACGAGCCTCTGCCTATCAATGACGATTGTCATGCTAGCAAAGTTCTTAACATGCCACCTAAGAGAAACCCTGCTTATAAGTAAATTCAGTTCTAGTCACTGCTCACTGTGACCAGCTAATCTTAAAAATCAATCTTTGTTAGAGGATCATTTACAGTCTCTACACACGTCAGCCTTGTTCTACACTGGGACAAAGTTACCTCTTCAAAAGCCCCTGAAGGGAGCCTTTAAACTTCTTGTAGAGGTGCGTGCGTGCGTGCACACTTGTTAACATTAATGTCAGTATGTGCAGGTGGGCATTCGAATGGTAGTCAGAAGCATAGTGGGTCTTCATCAATCCTTCTCCAGCCAGCCAGCCTTTTTTTTTAACGTCTCTCTGTCTCTCAGTGAACCTGAAGCTCATCAATTTGCCTATGCTGGCTACCTAATGAACTTTAGGGACCAGCCTGCCCCCATCCTGGCTACCTAATGAACTTTAGGGACCAGCCTGCCCCCATCCTGCCAGCACTGGGAAAGTAGCACCACCACAATCCACTTTTTACAGAAGTTCTAGGGATCAGAATTCAGTTCCTCAGGCTTGCAAGTCAAACAGTTACCATTTAAGCCATATCACCAGCCCTAAGGTCACCTGTCTGTCAGAAAACCAGCACAGAAAACAAACACAGACATGATAGAAAAGAATTTCTATGCAGGAAACAAACGTTATTATTGTTAAATCATAAGAATAAGTTTTAATTGCACTAGGTGAGTGGGACTCTTAGATCTTAGAGCAGTGTTCATGTATTTATCATGATATGTCCATATCATGACATATGAACACTCATGCATTACTTCATTAATATTTGTGGTCTTCCTTTAGCTGTGGCGCAGAGGTCCCGACACTGTGAAGCACAGGCATTCAGAACCGTGTGCTTTACACTTGCCTCTTGTCAGTGCTGCCAGGGGGTTGGCACAGCTAACTTTGTAAGGAGTGTTCCTCCCCTCCTCCATTAGTGCAGCGACTGGATTTGCATTCCTCTGCTTTGCTCGGCTGATTAAAAGGGAATGCGGGGCACAATTGACTTTTCATCTGTTTAACAAGTGAAGAGATATTTACCCTGACAGCCATTTCATTGTAGAGATTCATCTTCATAGTATAATATGCTGCCTGTGAAACAAGAGAAAGAGAAAAGATGGCATAGATTTCAGTTACATAAAGACAGTGCGGCCTATTTTTACATATAAAGGATAAGAATCTTTATACATAATACATAATAAGAGTTCTGGGCTTAGAAAATGAAATCAAACTTTGTATTGAAGAGATAGGCTTCCTAATACATAATGCAAGCTTAACCAGAAAAATCTATGGTAGTCAAACTCATAGCTAATGGAGATATATGATCATAAAATGCTCTCCGCTGAGTTTGATAATCAATGGTGCTCTTCTGAGAATAGAATAACAAAGCAGAAATATTCACAAGTGCTGGTGACACATCGTATTGTATGATTTATTCACTGGGGTTCTCTTAGCCAAAACTCACAGGAACATAAAAGGAATTCATATTTCAAGACGTTGGGTTTAATGAAAAATTCAAAGAAATGCTGTCTTCAGTCGAAACCATTCAAGGATACGGATGCAGTGATGAGGCAAAATTGTGCCTTGCAACCATCTATGTGAGATGCTGTGCTTAGCTGCCTCCTGAGTCAGCCTTGGGAATTTTGTTTCATTTAGTATTCATTTTACCTCCATAAAATCACAAATATAATGATATCACGTTCCAGTAAATCCCTTGGTAGAGGGAAGGTTTCCTAAACTCTTGGTTTCCAAGAAAGATACTCTATCTATTAATGCCTCAATCTATGTTTAATAAAGAAGCACTTAGCAATGTTTCTTATTCTAATGAAAGTACTGTGTTGAGTTAAATTTACCTAACTGCTCTGTCTTTTAATTAAAAACAAAAAGTCACAGAACTCACCACGGCAAACTCACCAGGAAAACAATTCATATGTATATTTTTTCAATGTGATATCCTTAACACAAAACACCATTCTCACCTCAAAAGAGAAAGATAGTTGATTCTGGAGCCAGATATGATTGACCATAGCTCAGGAACACAGATTCAGGTTACCTCAAATTTGTTCCTACATGGTAACATGGTAACACTGAAGTTTTAGTAGAGAACAAGGGAAGTCATAAAATGGCACATTTCTCACACACTGGTGGATCTGTTATGGAGGAGGGTCACAGCAAAGCAGGGAAGTACTAGCTATAGACCTCAGATCTGCTGATGAAATCTTAAACTTTGGCTGGTAGAAATCAGAGGCTTTTCTCACCCACTCGGAAAGGTTTCACATGTTAGCAAGAAGACTTTAGGTCAGACACAGAGGTGGGCAAAGAATGACTAAGGAATCTGAAGATGTCAAGACAAACTGTAACCGTGGTCTGGACCTGCAATGTTCTAACTCTCTACAGCCACTGACCTTCTGATCAGCTAGTCACCTTGCAGAACAGCCAGTAGTGTGTCAACCTTCCTAAGAACTTTCCTTTATAAAATACAACCACATGCATTTTTATCAAATCTAAAGCCATGCAGGCAACAGAACTCTATGCTAGCTTATGATTGCTAAGCTTTCTGGGAAGAAAAAGGACAAAAACCTCAGCCCTCTATCATGGGCACTTCTTCCTCATGATGGACAAGAATCTGTACAAAGGGCTTTCCTTCTGATTAGCCTGTGGGAGTCGCCTAGACTGATCCAGAACAAACTGTGGAGAGCCACGGGATGTGTGATTCATCGACAGTCTGGGCAATTAAAACACAGTGGTTGCAATATGTTATTTACATTACTGCCTTTAGCTTTTCTGTCTTCCTTAAAGCAAATGTGGCATAATTCCTGTTATTGAGGTGAATTAAAGTACTTACTTTCACATTGTTTTTATTCAAGTCATGCTGAAGCTAGCCTTACCAGAAAGATGGCTCACAGCTGTTAGGAGCCCGTAGTACTCATCCCAAGCCCTGAGCTCGGTAGTTCCCAGGCCCCACAACTGCCATAATTCCAGGCCAAGGTGAACACCCCTCATCTGTCCTGTGCAGGCACTCATGTGCACACACCCATACACATGCACACATAATTAAGGATAAAATATCCTTAAATGTGAATGCATCTGAATAGCAGTTAAATGACTTGAATTGTACATTTTATTACATGTAACACTCAAAAATTTATTTGAACTGTACACATCTATGTGTAATCTTAGAGATGTAGGCACCCATTTCATATTTTCCTGTCACTCAATTTAGTCTTTTTCTAGTCTGAACAATGCTTTTTTGTTATATTAATGTTTCCATGTAGTTGGATATGTAGAGGACATGGTAGCAACTCTCATAACATAAACAAAACTAAAAAAAACTATTGCAATTTATCAGCAAAGAGAATTTTTACTTTCTTTACTATTTACCAGCCTTTTATCCCTTCTTACAAAGACACCAAGTATATTTTAAATAAGAAGGTGACAGATATCATAATACTAAGCACAGGGAAAGTACATTGTTACAGTATAATGCCAAATAAGATGCCCACTCACAGATGTCAAAAGGGAATGCGGAAAAGAAGAAGAAGAGTAACACCTTCTATGCAAGGCAGAGGAAGAATCCCCAAGGTCAGCAGAGGATGAATCCCCGAGGTCAACAGAGGAAGAATCCCCAAGGTCAACAGAGGAAGAATCCCCAAGTTTAACAGA
>NW_022196891.1:84237065-84237217 GCF_008632895.1 Mastomys coucha
GTCAACAGAGGAAGAATCCCCAAGGTCAACAGAGGAAGAATCCCCAAGTTTAACAGAGGGAGAATCCCGGAGGTCAACAGAGGGAGAATCCCCGAGGTCAACAGAGGAAGAATCCCCAAGGTCAACAGAGGGAGAATCCCCAAGGTCAACAG
>NW_022196891.1:84237664-84248780 GCF_008632895.1 Mastomys coucha
AGGTCAACAGAGGAAGAATCCCCAAGGTCAACAGAGGAAGAATCCCCAAGTTTAACAGAGGAAGAATCTCTGAGGTCAACAGAGGAAGAATCCCTGAGGTCAACAGAGGAAGAATCCCCAAGTTTAACAGAGGGAGAATCCCTGAGGTCAACAGAGGACGAATCCCCGAGGTCAACAGAGGAAGAATCCCCGAGGTCAACAGAGGAAGAATCCCCAAGTTTAACAGAGGGAGAATCCCCGAGGTCAACAGAGGAAGAATCCCCAAGGTCAACAGAGGGAGAATCCCCGAGGTCAACAGAGGACGAATCCCTAAGGTCAACAGAGGACAAATCCCCAAGGTCAACAGAGGAAGAATCCCCGAGGTCAGAGGAAGAATCCCCGAGGTCAACAGAGGAAGAATCCCCGAGAGCAACAGAGGAAGAATCCAGGAGGTCAACAGAGGACGAATCCCCAAGTTTAACAGAGGAAGAATCCCTGAGGTCAACAGAGGAAGAATCCCCGAGGTCAACAGAGGAAGAATCCCCGAGGTCAACAGAGGACGAATCCCTGAGGTCAACAGAGGACAAATCCCCGAGGTCAACAGAGGAAGAATCCCCGAGGTCAGAGGAAGAATCCCCGAGGTCAACAGAGGAAGAATCCCCGAGAGCAACAGAGGAAGAATCCAGGAGGTCAACAGAGGACGAATCCCTGAGGTCAACAGAGGAAGAATCCAGGAGGTCAACAGAGGACGAATCTCTGAGGTCAACAGAGGAAGAATCCCTGAGGTCAACAGAGGAAGAATCCCCAAGGTCAACAGAGGATGAATCCCCAAGGTCAACAGAGGACGAATCCCCAAGGTCACCAGAGGAAGAATCCCCGAGGTCAACAGAGGATGAATCCCAGAGGTCAACAGAGGAAGAATCCCCGAGGTCAACAGAGGATGAATCCCAGAGGTCAATAGAGGGAGAATCCCTGAGGTCAACAGAGGACAAATCCCCGAGGTCAACAGAGGAAGAATCCCCGAGGTCAGCAGAGGAAGAATATCTGAGGTCAGAGGCTATAATGTGATCAGTTCTAACATCCTGTGGTCTTTGCCATTTTGCTTAGGCTGATTTTTAGAATAGTCTTCAGATCTACCCTTGGGATGCATATTCCTATTGAAAATGTACTTATTTATTGGATAAATATATTTCTGATGTGGCTGATACTCATGTGGAATTTCTAATTTGGCAAAAATTGACCACAGTGGTCATGTTTGTGATTTATAAGAGTCACCCTTTCTGATTTGCTGGCCACTGGTTCTGTTCAGTAAAGGATTATACTGTGGGCATTGCAGGCCACTTCTAAGAGCCTTTGTACCCTTAGCTCCACAATGGCTATGCTCATGTATTTAGCTTAGAAGCCTTGAGCCCCTCACTTCATCCAACCTTTCTGGTTATTCCATCAGCATGCTCAGACTATCTTTTCTTTTAACTGTTAATACTCATACTCATTTCTTATTTTTACTCCACTCAGATATCTTCATCACACTGATTTATACAAAGTAATACTTTCATTAAGTCCTTTGAAATAAAAGAAAAAAAGGCCTTCACAAATTCCTAGTTGTATAACATGAAATGCTTTAACTCTTATGAACACACTTGAATGATTTATCTCTAGGAGTGAGTGTGATGAAATCCTAAGCCGAAGCATGCAGCACAGAACTCTTTAATTTCTCCAGTAGAATAGTGATTGCTGGCAAGAATATGTCTATATTGCTTTCTTTTCTCTCTGCCTCTTTGCCTGTCTGTACCTCTTTATTATACCTTCTTTCTCTTTCTATGAAGTAATTTATAATGAGGAGTCAGATAAATGAGAAGAACTCTCTCTCATATTGGGCAAAATCTAACAATCAAAGTTTACCACAACTATCAAGGTTTCTTTCCCATCATCACTAAGGATTCCTTCCCTAGCCCTTCAATCTGATTCCTCTATTGTTATCAACTGCCCATTAGTCCTGCCTGAGATATCTTACCATCCTTTTTAGGCTGCAGAGATTCTCTTTCCTGGTTTTCCTTATAAGCATATATAATAGAATCTTCCTTTATTCCTATTTCAAGCACTGCCAACTGGAACTTAAATTAAGTTGTTCCCTGGCAACAACAGTGGTACTGCTAAGTGGTTTCCAAACAGAGAACACAGGAGTTTCTTCATGAAGACAACAAAATGGAACTTCAAAAAATTTTAAGTTGTAATTTAATATATACTTGTAAAATGTTTGTTTCTGTAGACAACCTACAAAGTAATATACTTCCTACACATGTGCTATTATACTTTATTTTATTGCCCTCCCTCAACTCTCTGTTGTATCCCCTCTCCCTCCCTCTTCTCTTGTGTCAGGTCCATTCACTCCATTCTCAGCTCCCTTCTGATGATTCCATGATAAAAACAAAACAAAACAAACAAATAAAAAGGCAGTCAAACAGAACAAAAAGAAGCAAACCTGTTGTGACTCCTGATAAAGGTCTTCATCTCCTGAGGCCTGCTAGTGTGCTCAGCCTTTGACCACGACCTGTGCAGCCCGGGACACTCCCTGAGCGCACACTGCCAGACCAGCCCAGTCCAGAGGCTTCCTGTTCACTTTAGCTCCAATCCACATCTCAGTTTCCTCTATTTAACTCCTTGAAGGGTAAGTGTCTACTGGAAGGGTTTTCCCTTGGAAGGTCAGATTTCTCCTCTTCTTTGGTTTTGTCTTACATCTTTTATGCATAGTACACAATGGGGCAGAAACAAACCCTACATTAGCCAATCTTTCTTTTCTTGTTAATCATTTTGAAAGAAATCAAGAAAAGACAGATGAGATTCAAGGAAGAAATGGTCAACTCATTCAGAAGCATCACATTTAAAGTAACACCCACCCTCCCTCCCAATCAAGATGTGTGACCAGTGCTTACCAAAGCTCAGGGAGCAAGGGTTTAGAAGCCCTGCACACACACAGGCTGCTAAGAGCAGCTTTGTTTTCCACATTACCGCAGCCCCCAGTGCATGAATATCATTCCAATGATTTACCATTAGATAATCACCAGGGCATGCTTTGCTTTGTTTGCAGGCAAATGATCTCACTGTGGTTGATACCACTGATAAAATAGCCTCTTTTTAACATAAAAAACTAAATCCAACTCTATTCTTTCTCATAGTTGCCATTAGTATAATGTTTAGGAGCAGGTGAACTAATTAATTTATTTCATGATTGTGATGAAAATCAATAGAATTTTACAGGAGTAACTCAGAGTTTTGAGCCATCCCATGTTTGCTGTTTATTTTGAAGTGTAAGACTGTGAAGAGAAGGAATCGGCTCCCTGAAGGTGAAGAAGGCTCCTATATTGTAACTGATTTGGAAATCCCACAAAGAGAAAACGCCAAGATAGTGGGATATTTTCTCATCTATAGAAGAAGCCTTTGTCTAATGCAAAATTAAAAGTCTATAAGCAGTTATGCCAGTCTCTTGCTCATTTAAAAATGAGTGGCATATTTTATATAGTTTTTCTTTCTATAATAAAAATAAATGAGCATTTATCATAATAACATACAATGGAATCTGTTGAGAGTTGGCTTTTCTTACCCTGTTTAAAGTCATGTAAATTCCTTTTCCATATTATTCAGTTAAATGTTCTATCAAACATCAATCCTTTGTAAGGAATATAGAATGGTTTGTTACTTAAAACTGTGAGCTTTGAACCTCCAGCTATGTAGTAAATAATTTTTGTAGATTGAACAATAATGTTTTAAAATCACAGTTATATTTATCAGTTAAACAGTTCTACCACAATGCTATGAATGTCTGTCATTGGCTGGATGGTCACAATTTAAATGATAGGACTAAATTACATACAATACTTTCACAATAACTTATCAAACTAATCATGTATTCCAATAGTCTTTATAGTTCCAAATTGTCCTCAGACTGTGCTAGTAAAAGAATATTTGATATAGAGCATAGCGGTATTTATACACTAGCAAAGTCAAGAACAAGAAAGCCTCTTAAATTGCCAGCTTGGGTGTGAACTATGCCGTACCAACTCACAGCATATGGCCCAGCCTCAAGGCAACTGAAGAAGGAAGAAGAAAAACCTGAAAGATTTTGAGTCATCTAGAACATGAAGGAAGGCATTATCTGTGTGTGTCACTTCACAGAAGTTTCCTAGGAGCAAGTGAATGCAGTAGGTTGCTTTAAGTTTCCCTTTAAGATGCAGAGAGCTGTAGTGTGAAGGTCACATCCAGTCCTGGCCAGCCTTCTGCTCTCCATATTCTCTGGGCCAGGAGATCGCCATCCTCAGGGCTTTCACCTTTCTAATGCCACGCTCGTCCCCAGAACTTGGTTCAGTTTTCTCCAAAGCCAAGTTCAAAAGTCATTTCCTTGACCTGCGGAGACTGCATTAATAACGGTCCATACGGAAGGTGTTGTGGTAAATTTTAAACCCAATTTACCAAATCAATCAATTCACAACTCAGTTAATTGGTAAACATGCTACTTGCCTAGATTGGGCAGATCTACCACTACACTATTCTATTTCCATCTATTAGATCCCATATGACTTGTGATTTCTCCAAGCCATGTGCTTCAGCTCCATCTTCCTTCTACTTTGTCCTCTGTCCTCTCCAGTCCCCTCCAACCCCCCCAACCTCCAGCACTCCCCCTCTCCCAACTCTTCTCTCCCCTTCCCCCCAAACTTTTCAGCTCCACCTTCCCTCTTGCTGCCCAATCATCAACCTTTGCCTTTATTTGAAAAGTTAAGATGGGGAGAAGGTTCCCAAGGCACCTGGGATTTGCTCCTCCTCTGCAGTGCTTTCCAGGAGAGGAGAATTAGCATCAAAATACAAGACCTGGGCTATCCACACCACAAGGTTGTTATGATGGGTGTCTCAAGAGAAGGTGGCTGGCACTTGAGGAATGAGATGAGGTTGTCCTATGGCTTCTAAATGCATGCTCACATGTGTTCCTATACACATAAGAACAGGCATACAAATGCACATTCACAAAACAACGTGTATGTCTCGATAAAAGAAAATGTTTGAGAGAGAAAAAAGTAATAATGGGAACTTCTTTGTCTGAGTTCAGAAGTCTGAGTGACCATTGTATGGAAGTCTTTTATACTCATTTGCAACTTTTTTATACAACTGAAACTGCTTCAAAATCACTATTTATATGGCCTTAAATATCAATAAAGGTACAGTGAAAAAGAAATCTGGGTGCCAAAATTGGAATAAAAAGAAGAAAGCAAGCTTGGGTCTAAAAATTAGCACTAAAAGGCATCAAAAGAAATGTGTTTGACAGAAATGCAAACAGAATGTGGATATTTTGTCTACCATGGGTTCAAGTATAAAAGTTCTCCATTAAAATAGCATAATTAAGTTCAGATACAACCAAAACTCTGCCTCTGTATACATTTAGATAAACAATAGGGGCTATTTAAATGTATTCTAAACAAAAGGTAGGTTCTGAAATGCCTGGCATTCAATTTAAAAAATAAATAAATGAAAGAAAGAAAGAAAGAAAGAAAGAAAGAAAGAAAGAGATACAGAAATAAAGAAAGAGACACAAAGAAAGAAAGAAAGAAAGAAAGAAAGAAAGAAAGAAAGAAAGAAAGAAAGAAAGAAAGAATGAAAGACAGACAGAAGAGAAGAGAAACCCCCGCCTGGCAGGTGAAAACACTCAAGGCCTTATGGACTTGAAAATATTCTTTCTAAAGTTTCCTGTCCAAAATGTTAAACACAGCGACAGGCACTTGATTTCTTAATTCAGAGACTTGTGTTCCAAACCGTGTATTTATCAAAATGAAATGATGAAAGAAGTTAGACACTGTAACTGGGCTGATGTCCAGTTAGGTCTAGTTTATCTCTACATCCCAATAAAGGGAGCAGCAATAACGTACGGTTAGTTATTAGCTAGGATAGAGTGTCATTCTCTATCCATTCACAAGCATGGACTAAGAGATCGTGCACTGAAGCACCTTAGCGGGAGAACACATTATAAGGAGGCACGTTGTGTGCCCTTGCCCAAGTTCAGTGTGAGATGTTAGCAAGGATCAGAGTTGCCACACCATGTAAAACAATTATAACAACCTAAAGCTGTTAGGGATGCGAACTATGATGCCAAACACACATGTGCAAATCTGTGCCTTGCATGCACAACATGCCAAAGAGATATAATAAAAGCCAAATTCTAAAGAATATCTGGAATATATAAGTTTTCAAAATGCCTGGCAGATAGCAATTACTTGTTAAATACCAACCAGCATAAAGACACATTCAATCATTTGCTTGGTATCAAAACTAGCTGCAAATACATAGCGATGTAGTTACAAATATGCAAATGCTCAATGAAGTTCATCTTGGTACTATTATTTATTTATTTATTTATTTTTAGATATTTTCTTTATTTACATGTAAATTTCTCCTTTCCCAGTTTCCCCTCCAAAAAACAAACAAACAAAAACAACAAGAACAAACCCCTGTTGCCTCCCCCCTCCCCATGCCTGCCATCCCACTCTCTCCCACTTATTGGCCCTGGCATTCCCCTACACTGGGGCACAGAACCGAGGTCCTCTCCTCCTATTGATGATCGACTTTGCAATCCTCTACCATACACATGCTGCCAGAACAATCAGACCCACCATGTGCAGTCCTTGGTTGGTGATTAAGACCCTGGGAGCTCTGAGAGTACTAGTTAGTTATTGATTTAAAATAATTTCTTGAAAATTTTTGAAAATTACATTTATTTATTTGTTTGTTTGTTTATATTTGTTTCTTGGCAGGTGTGAACTGCTTGTAGAAATCAAGTCTCCCTCCACCCCGTGGGTGTGGACAGTGAACTCAGGTCATCAGGCTTGGGGACAAGAGTTTCATTCTCTGAGCCTTCTCACTAGTTTTATTTACTGATTTTAGAAAACTCATTTACCTCTAAACCAAAAGTGGTAGAAAGTACTTCAGGGAACATGGAGGGAATGCCACATCTGTATTTACCTAGTTAACTTCCGTATGAGCTTGTTGACTGACTGTCTGGGAGATATTTGTTAACAGTGGGGAAGATTCGGGGATAGGCTATGTGCCCGCTTGCCAAGACCCCTCTAGAACATATAAAGACTCATCAAAACGTATGTCTACTAAATGCGCAGCGAAAGGTATTTTTGATTTTATTTATTTGTTTATTTTCATTTTTATGTGCATTGGTGTTTTCGTGCCTGCATGTGTGTTGGTGTGATGGTGTTGGAACCCCTCCCTGGAACTGGAGTTACATAGTTTGTGAACTGCCATGTAGGTCCTGGAAACTGAATCCGGTCCTTTGGAAGAACAGCCAGTGCTCTTATCTGCTAGCCACCTCTCCAGCCCTCAGAGTGAAAGAAAGGCATTAAAATCGAAATAGCTGCTGCAGTTTAGATTCTATAAAGTTAGAAACTTAGAGAAAAATAACCCAGAGCTTCTCAGGAAAGCCTCCTTCCCACAGTGAAGCTCAAATCTGTCCTTGTGTTATCTATCTTCTAGGCATTGGTGCGAGCAGAGGAAGCCCACCGAAGCCCACTTGACAGACAGGATTTACTCTGGCTCGTGGTTTCTAAGGTCTCAGTCCAGGCTTGGCGGGCACCACTGTTTCTAGGTCATGATCAAATAGAATTGCGTAGCAGAGGCACAAAGAAAGTCACATAATGGGGCCAGGCAGCAGAGAAAGGGAAGTGAGGGGGGAGGGAGGAAAGAGGAATAGAGGCAAGGGCTGGAACAAGACAGCCCCCAAAGACATACTCCAAGTGGCCTTCTGCTTGGGCTGGACCCTACTTTCTAGAGTCCAAACCTAGCACAGTACAGGTCGTTAGAGCAGGAGACTTCTGGGAGCATTTTAAACAGTAACTATTTGTCAGGAGGAATTTGTAACTATGTGCAAACGTACATCTTACGGCATGTTGTATAACTCAGATGTCTGCGGAATAGAAAATGTATATTTACCTCAACAATGAGTTGGTAATATTTTCTGCCTAAGAAGCTTCTCCACCACTTCTGAATGATTGTTACTACTCTGTTCAGGTGCCTAGAATGAAAATGGGTATTAGTGCATGTTCATGGAAAGAAAGATGCCTCTATAATTCTCAAGGTTATATTTAAATGAAGATTCTATGGATCTTCAATTTTTTCCTTGTTTTTCTTGTACTGTTTCTATTTTATCTTGCTTATTTTTTCTCTTTAATACAAAGTCTTGATGCTTCGTCTGGAAGTCATTGTGTAGACCTGGCTGGCCTTGGCTATGTGGAGACCCTCTTGTCCTTGCCTCCCACTGACGCAGATTACAGAAACATATGGACCCTCAACTTGACTCTATGCAAACTTTTTCTTGACCATAAATGCTTTGTTTTTCACCTTAAGGCCACTTCTCAGCCTGAAAAGGCTGTTGTCTGCCATAGTTGGCAAAAGAGCTTGAGCTTTCACACTTGGAGAAACTGAGGCTCACGGTTGTTCCTAGTTCTTAATGGCAAATCTCTATTTTAATATCATTGCTTCCATCAAACAACATGTTAGGAAATCGCAAGGTTCCCCTTTCCCAGTCTCTCTCTTGCCCCATCAGTTAATCCCTTGATATAAATGCACTTCCTGAGGAATTTTCTTCTGGAAGGAGGCGTCTGGTCAAATGTTCTTACAATATAGAGAATTCTTAAAGGTCTCCATATGGCAGATACGGTTTCAGGTATCAATAAGAAATAATCAGAAGTATATTGTAGCTCCTTTCTAGGGACACTAAAAACTTCATGTCTTTACTGTTGATTGAAATAAGAGGGTATCTGAAGTAAATGCTACATCTACAACCTGTGATTCTCTCAAGCATGCACTTCAGGTTGTAAGTGGTTTCTATGGTAGAATCCGTGTACCTGATATAGGCCCGGACTTGGCACCCTCGGAACCAGCTCTGGATCTTCACAGCCGCATCATTCTCGAATTTCCTAAATGAATCAATGGCACTAGAAAAGGTTTAAAAAGGGTTTCATTAGTAACTAATGTAATTCCCAGGCAAGTCAACCTGTTAACCTTAATTTTTAATTTCTTCTAAGATGGTAATTACAATTCAAATGTCATTTTAAAGAAATTAAAATACTAAATTAAGAAAAATGCATTTTTTAAAAAAATGAACAGTGTTTTAAAAATTAACCTTTCTCTGAAAAGCCATGAGCTTTCAACAGCTTTGTCTACTTTATTTTTATAATTATCTGTTATGCTACTAATTAATTTGGTAGCATTTTTTTATTAGGGAACGAAAAACAATGTGCTACTTTGTCAGTATTTTAAAAACATAATTATTTGAACTTATGGTTTAAATGCCACTACACATGTATCACACAAAGTAAAATGTCTGCATATTTAACTCGCTCATCAGTTAAATGAACTGCCTCTAATTCAAATGAATCTATCATAAAGTGTCTACTCTGGTAAGAGTCTGCTTCTATTCAAGAATGCAGCGAGTGGGTCACCAGCTTATAAAAAGACAAGAAGAGGTTGGGGGAAGACATCGTTATTTACGTATCTCTCCTAACTGATGTCGATAGTATCCTGCCTTTCCACTGCCAGTCAATGAAGGGATAGTACAGCAGACTGCAGAATGCTTCTTTTCCAAGCTGGCTGGCATACATTTAGCACCTCCTGTTTGCTGAATGAACACAGTTGGTAACATGGTGACACCTCCTTCTTATTATTGTTTCTGTATGTTTGTGCTTATGTGCAACCAGGTTAAGGTGTGTTGTGTGTCATCTAGAGGTTGGCATGGGTATCTTCCTCAATCACTCTCCATCTCGTTTTTATTTTTAATACGGATTCACTGGAGCTTGCTGATTCAGACAGGTTGGCCAGTCGGCTTCAGGGAGGCACCCGTCTCTCTAACCACCCAGCACTCAGGTTATAGACACATAAGCCTGGCTTTTCTTGTGGGTTGGGGTTCTGAACTGAGGTCAGAACATGAGCCTTGCTTATGCAGGGGATCCTCTATTGACTGAGTCATCTTTTTAGATCCCAGAATTATTTTCACCTGCAAAGAAAGGAACACAAAAGCATGACATGGATCCACGTGTAAAATGCAGTATGGATAACACTCATGCAAGCCAGCACCGTTGGTATGCTGGCATCAAATACACAAGGAGTCAGGAGTTCCGCATGGCCTGCATTCTTAGCACTTCAGGAGCTGTGCAGGCAAAGATTTATTTTTATTTTCATAATGAATGTTAGATAAAACATAAATCTTATATAAATATATATATATATACATATATGTATATATGTGTGTGTGTGTGTGTGTATATATATAAGCATACACACACACACACTATATATATATATATATATATATAGGAGCTGTGCAGGCTGCCAAGGGAGAAAAGCAGTCAAAACTCCTGTTTAGCTATGATGCCTACACACCACCATAAGAGCAGCAAGGCAAAATATCCTTGAAGGTACAGGACTTAAAGCCTGCTCAGTAGGAGGAAATCTATGCCTGACTGTAAGCAGAGCCAACCACCTGTCATGGTGTGCCTGTGATGTCATGGTGAGGTCATGGTATGCCTGTGAGGTCATGTTGTGGCTGTGAGGTCACAGCGTGCCTGTGAGGTCATGGTGTGAGGTCATGGTGTGGCTGTGAGGTCATGGTGTGCCTGTGAGGTCATGGTGTGAGGTCATGGTATGCCTGTGAGGTCATGGTGTGGCTGTGAGGTCACAGTGTGCCTGTGAGGTCATGGTGTGAGGTCATGGTGTGCCTGTGCCTGTGAGGTCATGGAGGCAGAAGCTTTCCACTTCCACTTTCTCCCAAACCAGAATAATCCATAACTGCATTCCTAATACTCATCCTTACACTGCAGACAAGTGTACCTTTCACCCCTCATCAAAGGATAGCCAGAAAACTCGGGTGTCTGTGGTGAGACCCTATCTTCCTTATAGGACATAAGAACTGCACACATGAAACTTCAACAATATAGTCACTTAAGCAACAGCTACATAATTACATCACCTGTTGACATGTCAACACAAATGAGAGGAAAGTGTCCCACCCTAGAGGAACAGCTACAAGTTCCAAAATGCTGCAGAGAGAGAGAGAGAGAGAGAGAGAGAGAGAGAGAGAGAGAGAGAGGAGAGA
>NW_022196891.1:84248842-84252287 GCF_008632895.1 Mastomys coucha
GAGAGGGGGGAGGGAGAGAGGGAAAGAGGGAGGGAGAGAGAGAGGGAGAGAGGGAAAGAGAAAGAGGGAGAGAGGGAGGGAGAGAAAACAGAAGGAGAGAGGGAGAGAGGGAAAGAGAGGGAGGGAGAGAGGGAAGGAAAAGAGAGGAAGAGAGAGAGAGAGAGAAGGAGAGAGGGAAAGAGGGGAAGGGAGAAAGGGAGATCAGTCTTCCACAGAGATGAACTCTTAACTGGTTATCCAATGCCAAGTGGTCAGCCCTAAAATCATACAAATATGAGCAGCACTAAATGGACTCATAATTGGAATAAAATATTCATTGATTTATGTATGTGTATGACAAAAATAAAGAACCCTCTGAATTTGAGGACTGGGAAGATTAGGAATGATGTAACCATGGTAACATATCACATTTAAAATAACTTAAAAGAAACACCTTATGTGTTACCTTCAGTTAACACGGTAATCAAGAGCCATGAGCTCATAGCTAGACAAACTACTCTTTCTGTTTGTGAGTGCTCCCTCTCCCAGTTTTTAACAGAACACACTTCTGTGCACAATAGCCTCTCTACAAAGACACATCAAGGGTGCCCGACAGTCAAGTGGATCTAAGCACTGAAGACTTGATGACAGGATATACACAAAGGTAAAGCACAGCATTGTCACTGAGGTCAGACAATAGGAAAGCAGCTGCATTTGAACTTGATAGATTGGAAACAAAGTAACCTTGGAACTTGTACATTAAAAAAAAACAAATCTACATTTACAAAGCTCCAACAGTAGTAGCACACAGCCACAAATCTGATAAGGTATTTCAAAAAGAATCAAATATATAAAACGTTGAATCCAAGAAATATTAACTTTGAAAGCAACTAATTTAAATAAATAGATCAACAGAGAAAACGTATGTGTTCTTTAGGATTGTTTCTCATATTCAGGAGCAAAGGATTTTACAAAAACAAATCATAGAATAGGAAGAGCATTGAATGCATTCTACATTTTTTATGTTTCTGTGTACTCATGGGTGTGTGTATGTGTTTTCATGAGGTGCAGGCACATGTGCAAGTGTGCATATGCGGATTGGTCAATGGTTAACCTCAGGTGTTGCTCCCCAGGTGCCAGCTTGCTTTGAGACATGGTTTCTCATTGGATAGGAAGTTTGGCCAGCATCCCCAAGAATCCGTGACTAATGCTGTCCCACACTGAGATTACTAGCCTGTGTGACCACACAGGGAAGTGAGGCTTGAACTCACGTCTCCAAGAGCTTTACCATCTCACAAACACCATGTATTTTTCAAAAGTGAACATCCAAATTCACACCCCATGCTGAATGTGGTAGTGATTTGAAAAGTCAAGACAGAAGGATTTTTTTTTTTTTAGATTTATTATTATATCTAAGTACACTGTAGCTGTCTTCAGACATCCCAGACGAGGGCATCAGATCTCATTATGGATGGTTGTGAGTCACCATGTGGTTGTTGGGATTTGAACTGAGAATTTTAAGTTAAGGGCAGTCTGAGCTTCACAGGGAAGCTTCAAGGCAGGGTTTCTCTGTGTAGCCCTGGCTGTCCTGGAACTCACTCTGTAGACCAGGCTGGCCTCGAACTTAGAAATCCTCCTGCCTCTGCCTCACAAATGCTGGGATTAAAGGCATGTCCTACCACTGCCTGGTGAAGATCACTTTTTTTTTCCTGGAACTCACTCTGTAAACCAGGCTGGCCTCGAACTCAGAAATCCACCTGTCTCTGCCTCCCAAGTGCTGGGATTAAAGGCATGTGCCACCACTGCCTGGCCTAAGATCAGATTCTTAATAGGTGGCAGTGGTAAAAAGTAGGAAAGAGCACTCCTACGTGTTACTCTGCTATTTTTGACGGCTTCCTACAATACAAAGGTTCTGGTTTATGATTTTGCCTCTAGAATTTATTATCTACTGAAGGAATCCAAAAATTGTTGAAGGCATAACTCAGTTAAAGATAAATGTAGGGAGAGAGAAAGGAATGAAAAGAGATCAGGAAGAGAGAGAAGAGGGGAGAAAGAGAAGAGAGAGGAAAGAGGAAGGGGAAGTGGGGGCAACTAGCTATGTGGCGGTTCACCAGCAACCCCAGACCTTCTAAGGTTCAGGGGTTCAGGGATCCTAAGCTGCACAGCACTTCTGAGGCCAGCTTGGGCTACCTGACACCCTGACTCAAAGAGATAAACCAAACCAGCATTGTGTCTTCAGGACCGTCCAAGTCAAGTACATGGAGATGGCTTGATTCTGAGTACAGAGTGTCGGAAGGAGGTCATCCTGATTATAAGCAAACAAGTGTGAATGTACACCATCATCTATACAAGTAAGGAAGTCAGAGCATCACCGGAAAGGCCCTGCTATGCTTTAATAAGGAAGCACACATCCTACACCTTCGGGGTTTGAGGGCAAGCTCACTGCAGCTCATAGTGATGTAGCTTCCAGAACCTTTCTTCGTGAAAATGTGGTGAGAAGTGTTTACTTCCAGCATCCCTTATGGTCCATCGTTAGTCGGCCACTGCTCCTGCTAAGAACCCACCAATCCAAATTCATGACACGGGAAGAATCTTAAAGGTGTTTCTGAAGAAATACAAGACAGAAGAAGCTATAAAGAAACCCAGCATGCTCTAGCATACATTCCAGGGGAGGCCAGGAGTGCAATAGAACACCATTGGTTAAGCCCACATCGGCTCTTTTATCAGAGCAATAGTTTCTGGCTACCCCAAGTGGTGGTTAGGACGTATTTTCATAATATGGCACTGTACTGAAACAGTGAAACAATCAGAGCAGCCTCTTGAAATATCAACTACTACAGAAGCAATATGGAATGCACAGAAAACTAAGCATATCAGTACATCTGACATGGCTAGATAAAACATGATAATGGGAAATACACAGCATAATGTTCTATGCTCTCATCTCTGTAAAAAACATTTTAACTGAGTGCATATGAGACTGCACATACAGAATTGTGGTCTGTACAGAACCCAGGTTTCGGAGAATGAAAACTGAAAGAAGAATTTCACAACCTGATTCATTATTTAATAGCCACAGAAGGCCTTTGCAAGTAAAAAGTGGGCAAATGAGAGAATCCAATAAAATCTCTTGAAAAACCATTAGTCAAATTTTAAGTTTAAAAGAATTATTGGTCAAATTTCTTAATTTTAAATTGTTTATCTGTTAAATTTTCAGTAATGAGTACACCGGAGGCACATTTGCTAGTACATCCCAAGAGCCTGATGGGAAGAATACTGTACACTATCAACTCAGCATCAGCTCCTAACACTGTACACTATCAACTCAGCGTCAGCTCCTAACACTGTACACTATCAACTCAGCGTCAGCTCCTAACACTGTACACTATCAGCTCAGAGTCAGCTCCTAACACTGTACACTATCAACTCAGCGTCAGCTCCTAACACTGTACACTATCAACTCAGC
>NW_022196891.1:84252699-84264965 GCF_008632895.1 Mastomys coucha
CTGTACACTATCAACTCAGAGTCGGCTCCTAACACTGTACACTATCAACTCAGAGTCGGCTCCTAACAGGCCAGAACTGAGCAACAGTCCCTGTAGTCTCAGCATTCAGCAGGCTTGGGGGAGAGGAGTTCTGAGCATTCAGCAGGCTTGGGGGAGAGGAGATCTGAGCATTCAGCAGGCTTGGGGGAGAGGAGTTCTGAGCTGCAGTACTCCAGGATTTGAAACTCTTCCTAAAGAGCACAGGAATAATCCGACTCAAAAACAATAACATGGATCTTTTTAAAGATTTCTTTTTTAAGTTGATTTTTACTTCATGTGTAAGTTTCTGAATGTATGTATGCTATGTGGCTGCAGGGACTCATGGAAACCACCTGGAGCTAGAGTTACAGGTAGCTGTGAGCTGTCCAACGTGGGAGCTGGGAGCCTACCTTGGGTCCTTTGCAATAGCAGCAAAATGTCCCAAGTCTTTATTATCTGTTTACTTATTATCACATTATTTTTAAATGTTATCTCTGAAGCTTACAGGAAAAACAAATACTAGTTGGGCAATAAGTTATTCATTAATTCAAAATTATTTACTACATAAGAACAGTGTGTAAGCTAGTATGCTTCTCAAAGACATACATATGCACATTTTATGTACATGAGTTTCCAAGCTAAGATTCTTGAAGATAACATGAATTAAAATGAGTGACAACTTAAACACCATATTGAAAGATTAAAAAAAAAAAGCAAAACAAACAAACAAACAAAAAACCCACACACATTCACAAAGGGAAGAGATTGTTTGTAGGAGAGAACTGGAAGAGGGATTAAGGGAATCCTCTTAAAGCAATGCTCCCCGCTACTTATAAACCAGTTCTTGGTCAAGAATAGCAATGTTATCAAACCAATAGCTGACATCAGAGATTGAGAAATCAATAGTTAGCATTATTTTTGCCTTCATCTTTTAAAAAAACTAATTAGCTGCCAAAGACTTATTTTCCCAAGTGTTTTGTTTTGTATGACAAGGTCTCCTTTATGTAGCCCTAGCCTAGAACTGTGGATCCTCTTACCCAATGTCCCACATTATGGGGTGGGAGGCAAGTGTCACCATCACTGGGATGAATAATATTTAAAACATTTAAAAATACTATTTACTTATTTTCTTGGGGGGACACAGCATTTGCAGGTCAGGGGGTAGTCTCAAGGAGGGGGTTCTTGTCTTCCACTGTGTACACCCTGACGATGGAACTTGGGTCTTCAGACTTGGCAGCAAGCTCCCTAGTGGACCCTGACGATGGAACTTGGGTCTTCAGACTTGGCAGCAAGCTCCCTAGTGGACCCTGACGATGGAACTTGGATCTTCAGACTTGGCAGCAAGCTCCCTAGTGGACCATGACGATGGAACTTGGGTCTTCAGACTTGGCAGTAAGCTCCCTAGCTGGTGAGCTGTGTTACTGGTTCCTTAAATTATCTTCTGAAAAATCTAATAATGATATTTTTACCTTGAGAGATTTTAATGTCCAACCTCAGAAGACAAATCAAACGTGTGAAGGAAGTCATAGCCATTAGTATACCAAACAAACCCCTCCTTGATCTGGCCCGTGCATGATTCCCTTAGCTTCTTTCATTGTTTAACCCACAGTAGAACCTTCTATTCCATTAGTTCCCTGAATAAACCATGTTCTTTTTTGCCACTAGACTACAAAGTTACTCCTTGAATTGATTTTTTAACTACAGCCTCCAAGAAGATGGATCCTTGTAGTGCTTGAAGTCATCTACACACCAGGGATAACATTTTCATTCTTCCAGGCTGGGCTCACTGTTGACTCCTATCTGGTTTTCCAAGCATAGTAAAGTATCTATGACATTGGAGGAGCTGGTAAAATGTGACAGACATGAGGTGGGGGGGAGGGAAGGGAGGAGGAGGACGGAAAAGGAGGAGGAAGAGGAAGAGGAGGAGGAGGAGTGGGAGGAGGAGGAGCGGGAGGAGGAGGAGGAGGGTGGGAGGAGAAGGAGGAGGAAGGCAAGGAGGAGGAAGGGGAGGAGGAGGAAGAAGAGGAGGAGGAGAAGGAGGAGGAAGAGGAAGAGGAGGAGGAGGAGTGGGAGGAGGAGCAGGAGGAGGAGGAGGAGGGTGGGAGGAGGAGGAGGAGGAAGGGGAGGAGGAGGAAGAAGAGGAGGAGGAGAAGGAGGAGGGAGGGGAGGAGGAGGAGGAGGAGGAGGAGAAAACATGTAAGATCAGAAGAGAAGGCAGAAGACTGTGGCTTTCGGAGCAGGATCTGTACCATGAAGAGATACAGAATTCCTCGTGTACAGCATCACCAATCAGACAGTAGAACTGCACATCCTCAAAGGTTATAATCTTTGGCTTGTGAAAGTTTTGAATGAAGCTAAAGAGGGGAAAGAAATGGGTCCAAGTACAAGATAAAAATATAATGCTATGTCTCAGAAGCGAATGGAAAGATATCTAAAAGGTAAACAACGATTAATAGGTTCCAAATGCTATGAGATGCCACGGCAGTAAGACCTCTCTGCAAGGGGGTTAATGGATAAGAGGAAGTCTTTCATTTTTCCTTTAAAATTATATGAGCTTATAACCTGATGTGATAGGGAAGCACATAGAAATGTCACTTATGACCCACACAAGGACACAGCAATACAGTGTCCATTAGAGCAAGGAGCTCAAAGGAGACTGTGAAGATAATCCCATTCAACAAGGTGGCTGCAAGATAAAAGCCAAGATATAAGATTTAAGAGCTGACTTTTCCTACTAACTGTTTACCATCAACATCATATGTGACTCTACTAGATTTACTTCCTGGTTAAATGCAGTCTATTTAAATGACTGGAAATGTTCTTCCCCTTCCCTATCAACAGTTAGCAGATGCCTGCCTCTGCAAAGAAAGAGAGGGATAAAGTGTCCATCCTCACTAACGACTTCTTTGGACTTCACACAGCACTAGTTATGACACTCAACTGCTAGTGACTCCATACTAGCTCTCTCACCTCCTTATGTTACCAGGCACACAGAACATAAGCAGACAAGCACACAGAATTATTAGTTTCTTAAAAAAAAACAAAACAAAACAAAACAAAAAAAACCCCTCTCTCCTGGAGACACTAGTCAAATGTCTAATTAATCCACTTCTGTAGTATTTAACAATAATGTGTATAAATATGAATGTATGCTGTATTAATAGATATATATATCGCAAAATGGGAAAAACTTTTAAAAGTACTAGTTTGTGAAGGAAGCCGGCCTGTTCGCAGTCCACGTTGGCGCCATCTGAAGGAAGCCGGCCTGCAGCTTCACTTCATTCTGTGGGTGATTCACGAACAGGGGAACTCGAGATTCTGTAAGATAAGCGGGTAGGGAGAAAGAAGAGACGACACCAGGAAAGGGTTCTTATCGAGGTGTGTACTTTACTTAAAGAAACGGAAAATATATATCTAGAGGCAACAGAGTCAAGCCTTTCGGCAGATAGGTGAGAACGGGGGAAACGGACATATCAAAGCAAGAACTCCAGGCAGGAGAGCGGATCAAAGTTTTAGTCTCTATGAATACTGGGCTTTCGGTTCTGGCTTTAATCTTTCGGGCTGGCTCCAGACCCCTGGTGAGTCGAGTTGAGGTGTTGTCTCTGGTGTCGGTTGAGACCTCTCCGAGAAATCAACAGGGTTCCCACAAGTTTGAACTGAGTTTTAATGATTGGGCTGAAATCTTACTTACATACATTTCTCTCCTGTTGTCCTTTAAAAAACACATGCTTCAAATGAATTTTACAGATACTTTGGCTAGCACTGGGACACTGAGTGCTCACACAATATGTCATGAACCACTAGACATTTTACGTTTAAAATGAAAAACTGTGGGTAACACTTTATTTTAATGGTGAAATAATTAGTTCCAGATTATAATGAAAATCCTATAGCAGTGAATAAATTATGCCATCTACATGGACTTGAAATAAATTTATTGTGATCAGTGTTATCACAGTGAATACTGAGTGAATTAATAATGACAAAAGACCCGAAGTATTAACAGCAATGCAATAAAGCTTCAAGAGAAAGCAAGAAGTTTCGAGTTGCTTTGTCATCAAATATAGGCATAGGAACTCTGGAAAGTATGTGTGCATGTCTGAGGCTAGGGGTTAACTGGCAGTAAACAGAAAAATGAAGAGTGTATCGTTAAGCATCTTTCCGGTGACAGGCAAACATTGCTTTTATATATCTATAGGCTGGACTTAGTCTGGCCCACATACATTAATATATTAGCTATGAATAAATACATGTTAGATTAAGAACCCAATATTCTTCCTTTCTCATTATCATGCAATGCATAACTGCTTTAGACTGTACAAACATTATTCCAACATGGCTGACTTACGTTCTCAGACATACTTATGTGTACAGTGACTGCTTTCCATGATTTTTTTGAGACTTTAAAGTTTTTAAACTTCTTAAAGAGAGAAACTGTACTTAATCCATATTTTATAATTATCACTGTGTCTGGTAAAAGGCTCTTGGTGCTAATAGACAGGGCTACTCCTAGGAAGTGGGAGCTTCATTTTTGCTTCTTATTAATAGTCTCATTACTATTTCTGTTGCTGTTATTTAACAGGTTAATGAATGTGGGGCCGCAAGGGCCTTAATGTTAGGTCATAACTCAGGAGACATCATAGTTTGCTACAAAGATTACTATTATTAGGGCATGCTAAAGTATCCTTTATTTACTGTTCTTCACTTCCTAAACAAATCCATTCATTACTGGGTAATGGAAGTAAGTGTCTGCTCAAAGTATTACGAAAGGAAAATGTCACATGTGCTGTCAGAGTCTGCATTGGGAAGGATACTTGCATACTGGAGCTGAGTTGGGTAGCAGGTCATAGTACGAGCCTAGGAAGGAATGTTCTATGGCAAGGTGAATGAACAGTCAACCTGTAAGGTCAGGCAACATAGCTTCTCCCACATAAAATGTTGGGAAAGCCATCCCAGCTGGTAGGAAGACTACAGATCAGCGTGGGAGACCTGGATTGCACGGAGAAGGATATGTAAGGTCAGAGGATAGGATACCCACTGTGGTAAAAGGAACTGGGTTACACAACTTCAGAATAGCCTCATAAAACAAACGTTATCAGGATAATGAGGGTCAGGCTTCTCACATCTGAAAAAACAGAGAAAAGTCAGGTGTGATGGCGCATTCCTGGGGTACTAGCTGTTTAGGATGTCACCAGGGAGAATGTTGGAGTTGAGGAATTTAGGAGTAACAGCACTATAGGATGAATCCTAGGGTGCTGAATATGAAACAGAGTTTTCACAACGACCTTTTAATATCACAGAAGTCAACTCATGGCTTTTAATATACACATTGACTAACACAGAAATTAACGCAGGTCTAAAATGTCTTAGTGCACATACACATCCTAATGTACATATATGTATGGCCCCTAGCCTTATCCATTAAAAGTAACTTTCTTCAGAAACACCTCCAATGACAAGGTGAACTTAGTACAAGGAACAAGGGCTCCTTGGAGAAATGGATGGTAAGGAGACCAGAATACATTCTTTTGTCAGAAAACAGGGACGTTTTGTGGTGATAAGGACAAAGCAGAAATTATGACATGGTTCTCTTTGGACAAATGTTAGAATTAAATTAAGAAGAGAAAAGAGAGACTTTAGCTCATTGACTAGAACAGGAAAGTATTGAGCCAACATTGATAATAGTAAGTAAATTTACAGTGGGTTGAGGAATAGAAAACACGGTTTCCAGGTACCTGCTTTAAGACACACCCTTTTGTTAAAAGGGAAAGAGAATATTCTAGTGGAGAAGTCTCTTAGTCATTTCCTTTGTCAGATGGTTGAAACATATTAACAGCACCGTGACAGAACAACGCAGGACATATGGAATCTGGTCAGTACAGTGCAAAGACCACAGTGTCACTCATATGCCATTCCATTCCATATTTAAGGCGAAAAACGCAGAAAAATTCTACAAGACCACTGACTTGTAATCTTCAAGATTACAAGTCAAAAAGTCATAAAAAAAAACATAAATATTCCACATTCATAGTAACTAAGAAAGACAGGACAAGTGGAATCTGATAACTTTTTTTATTTATTTTGGACAATTTCATACATGTGTACAATTAATTTTGATCACATTTCACTTCCCATTACCTTCTCTGATTTCCTTCATTCCCATAGAAGACCTTTCTTCTTCCAAGACAGTCTTCTCCCAATGAAAACAAAGCAAAACAGCAAAGCCAACAGCACTGAGTTTAACTAGGATCGCTCACAGGATTACTAGGATTGCTTGATCACTAGGATCGCTCGCGGGATCACTAGGATTGCTCGTGGGATCACTAGGATTGCTCGCGGGATCACTAGGATCGCTTGCAGGATCACTGGGATCGCTCGCGGGATCACTAGGATCGCTCGCGGGGATCACTGGGATCGCTTGCAGATCAAGGGTTGGGTTACTCACTAGAGCATGGGCAACTCTACCAAGGAAGAAAACGGTACCACCTCCCATAGCAACCAGTGAAACCCAGTAGTCCTTCTAGATGGGCGGGCACACAGGATCCATTAGCTATAAAGAGTTTGAGGTCACACTTTTGTTTAGGGTTGCATAAATCTTCCAAAAATTATTAATGAAGTTGGCAAAGCTTGGAGGTTCACAGTAAAATAGAAGTATAAGCCAGCACCCACTTCCTGATGTTGGTGCTTGGATTATGGTCATACAGAGAACATTCTGGCGTGTGAAGAATGTGCACAGGGATGAACGGGCAGTTGGGACCTGCAAGTTTTATTCTTCTGAGTACTGTGCATGTGTGCTTGCACATGTGTGTGCATGCACGGTGTGCATGCGTGTGTATGTGTTCACATGTGTGTGTGCTTCTACAAATTTTAATTTCAAACATGGTTTTTAATTTCTAAAAGTATCACTTTTCTTTCATTTTGTAAAAGTTCTTTTTATATTCATGCTTTCCAGATCATTCTTAACTACACTGGAAAAGTGACTTTAAAAACCTTATCTATTGGTACCATTTTATATTCCTGGTTTGTTTCTACTGATAGAATTTTTTCACTCTTAGTTACAGGTTAGAGTTTTCTATATTTCCCCCCAGGATATAGTGAATATGCCAGATACTACATATGCTCTAATTTGAGGAGGTTAGAATTTTACCAAAACAAACCGAACCAACCAACCAACCAACCAATCAACCAAGCAACCATCCAAACTAGGATGGTTGTCTTTGAGATCAAATCCTACATTGGCTACTATACTGTGCCTAAAATTCACTGAAAAAAAATTTTTTTTTTTTTACTTAATCCAGTCTTTCAAGGTTAGAGCCAAGTTTTCTATTAGTAATATCTTTATGCACATTTTAATCTTTGTTCCAAAGCAACCTTTTTCTCTTAGAAGATATTTTTCTTATTGATCTGTTTATTTCATAAATAGTTCATGATTATGTAATGATGTGTGACCAAGACAGGAAAACATCAAAGTCACCAAGACTCTACTCTCTCTGACCCTCCACTTTTCATAATTTACATCACTATACATCTCTTTGTTTTACATATCACTTTGTTTATCCCCAGATCCATATTTAGGAATCTATAAATTTCTATATTCTAAAATTACCTAATATATCATAATATACAAAATTTATTCCTTTGGATGCTTTTTACACCTACATTTGCATGTGTGTACGTGTCTCAAATGCACACACATGTGCAAGTCATGACAAGGATGTGGCAATCAGAGGACACCTCATGGGAGTCATTCAGTCATTTCTATGCTCCCACCCTGTGGGTCTTTCAATCAAACTTAGGTCTAGATGTTTAGAAGTGAGTGCCTTCACCAGCTGAGATATCTCTCTAGTCCAATTTATCCTTTTTTAAAAAATGTTGTGCATATATTGTTCTTATAGAGATTCAGATTGACCCCAGTTATTTTTTTACAAAACAATTTTTAATGAATGATTTTGAGAGAAAACATTGTATATAAAATTATCTTGTACACAAATTGTATACATATGTGTTCATTTCTTTATGTACAATAGAAAAGTGAAATTTTTGAGTCAAATTATATTCATTCTGATGCTATAAAATGTTAGTCTTTAATTTATTTCTTCTCTGATCAAGTTATCATTGAGTAAAGAGTTGTTCAGTTTCCATGTGTATGTGGGCTTTCTGTAGTTTTTGCTGTTATTAAAGACCAGCCTTATGCCATGGTGATCTGAAAAGATGCATGGTTTTATTTCAATCTTCTTGTATAGGTTGAGGGTTGTTTTGTGGCCAATTATATGGTCGATTTTGGAGAAGGTATCATGAGGTGCTGAGAAGAAGGTGTACTCTTTTAGGGTGAAATGTTCTGTAATTATCTGTCAAATCCATTTGGTTCATAACCTCCCTTAGTTTCACTGTGTCTCTGTTTAGTTTCTGTTTCAATGACCTGTCCATTGGTGAGAGTGGGGTGTTGAAGTCTCCCACAATTATTGTGTGGGGTTCAATGTGTGTTTTGAGCTTTAGTAAAGTTTCTTTTATGAATGTGGGTGCTCTTGCATTTGGGGCATAGATGTTTGGAATTGAGACTTTCTCTTGGTGGATTTTCCCCTTGATGATTATGAAGTGTCCTTTTTCATCACACTTGATAACTTTTGGTTAAAAGTCTATTTTATTGGATATTAGGATGGCAATTCCTGCTTGTTTCCTGGGACCATTTGCTTGGAAGACCTTTTCCCATCTTTTTACTCTGAGATAGTGTCTGTCTTTGTTATCGAGGTGTGGTTCTTGTATGCAGCAAAATGCTGGATTTTGTTTGTATATCCAGTCTGTTAGCTTATGTCATTCTATAGGTGTGTTGAGTCCATTAATATTGAGAGATATTAAAGAGATGTGACTGTTGGTTTCTGATATGTTTGTTTTTGTAGGTGGCTTCATACACTTGTGATTCTATCCTTTTGTCTTTGTGGAGAGATGCTTAATATCTTGTCCTTTCTTTGGTGTAGGTACACCTTCCTTATGTTTGAGTCTTTCTTCTAGAATCCTCTGTAGGATGGGATTGGTAGATAGATACTGTTTGAATTTGGTTTTGTCCTGGAATATTTTGGTTTCTCCATCTATGTTGATTGAGAGTTTTGCTGGGTAAAGTAGCCTGGGTTGGCATTTGTGTTCTCTTAGAGTCTGCATTACCTCTGACCAAAAGGGCTAATATCCAATATATATAATGAACTCAAGAAGCTAATCACCAAAAAACCAAACAACCCAATAAAAAATGGGGTACAGAACTAAAACCACGTTTGACAACTGAAGAATCCCGAATGGCTGAGAAGCACCTAAAGAAATGTTCAAAGTCCTTAGTGATCAGAGAAATGCAAATCAAAACGACCCTGAGATTCCACCTTAAACCAATCAGAATGGCTATGATCAAAACCACAGGTGACAACACATGTTGGAGAGGATGTGGAGAAAGAGGAACATTCCTCTGTTGCTGGTGGGATTGAAAACTGGTACAACCACTCTGGAAATTAATCTGAAAGCTCCTCAGAAAATTGGAAATAGATCTAACTGAAGACCCAGCTACACCACTCTTGGAAATATACACAAAAGATGCCCCACCATGCCACAGGGGCACGTGTTCCACTTTTGTTCATAGCGGCTTTATTTGTGATAGCCAGAAGCTGGAAACAACCCAGATATCCCACAATAGAAAAATGAATACAGAAAATATGGTTCATTTACACAATGGAATACTACTTAGTTATTAAGAATGATGGAGGATCCTCTCAGCTTCTGAGTGACAGATGTGGATCAGCAACCCTCTCTGCCCCTTCCCTGCAAGTGGAGGGCCTGCCTCCAGGGAGTGCTTTAACCCAGAGACTCAGGTGAGATTCGCCATTTTCTCTCCGGTGACTTTCTAAGGTGGGACCAGCCAGGAGGCACAGGCCCCATGAGTCGCAGGGGAGTTGCAGGGTGGCAGGGACAGGACAAGCTCTAGTCAGAGACACCAAGAACATCTAACACCAGAAATCAAGAGATGGCGAAAGGCAAATGTAAGAATCCTACCAACAAAAACCAAGACTACTTGACTTCATCAGAACCTAGTACTCCCACTGCAGCAAGTCCTGGATATCTCAAAACACTGGGAAACCAAGAATTGAATCTAAAACCATATTTCACAATGCTGATAGAGGAACTTAAGAAGGACACGAATAACTCCCTTAAAGAAATACAGGAGAACACAGGTAAAGAGGTACAAGCCCTTAAAGGGAAACAAAAAAATCCCATAAAGAATTACAGGAGATCACAAGTAAACAAGTAGAAGCACTTAAAGAGCAAACTCAAAAATCCCTTAAGAAATTGCAGGAAAACACAAACAAACAAGTGAAGGAATTGGGTAAAACCATCCAGGACCTAAAAACAATAAAGAAATCACAAAAAGAGACAACTCTGGAGTTAGAAATCTTAGGAAAGAAGTCAGGAAACATACATGCAAGCATCACCAACAGAATACAAGAGATAGAAGAGAGAATCTCAGGGGCAGAAGATAACATAGACAATATTGACAGAACAGTCAAAGAAAATGCAAAAAGCAAAAAGACCCTAACCCAAAACATACAGGAAATTCAGGATACAATGAGAAGACCAAACCTAAGGATAATAGGTATAGAAGAGAGTGAAGGCCTCCAATTTAAAGGGCCAGTATATATCTTCAAGAAAATTATAGAAGAAAACTTCCCTAACCTAAAGAAAGAGATGCCCATGAACATACAAGAAGTCTATAGAACTCCAAATAGACTGGACCAGAAAAGAAATTCCTCCTGCCACATAATAGTCAAAACACCAAATGCACAAAACAAAGAAAGAATAGTAAAAGCAATACGGGAAAATGGTCAAGTAACATATAAAGGCAGGCCTATCAGAATTACACCAGACTTCTCACCAGAGACTATGAAAGCTAGAAGATCCTGTGCAGATCTCATATAGACCCTAAGAGAATACAAATGCCAGCCCAGACTACTATACCCAGCAAAACTCTCAATCACCATAGATGGAGAAACCAAAGTATTCCATTACAAAACCAAATTCACACAATATATTTCCACAAATTCAGCCCTTCAAAGGGTAATAAATGGAAAACTCCAACACAAGGAGGGGAACTACATCCCTGAAAAAGCGAAAATGTAATCTTTCAACAAAAATAAAAGAAGATAGACACATGAATGGAATGACAGCTCTAACTACAAAAATAACAGGAAGCAACAATAACTTTTCCTTAATATCTATTAATATCAATGGACTCAATTCTCCAATAAAAAGACATAGACTATCAGATTGGGTATGTAAATAGGACCCAACATTTTGCTGCATACAGGAAACCCACCTCAGTGACAAAGACAGACACTACCTCAGAATAAAAGGCTGGAAAACAATTCTCCAAGCTAATGGTCCCAAGAAAAAAGCTGGAGTAGCCATTCTAATATCGAATAAAATCGACTTTCACCTAAAGTGATCAAAAAAGATAAGGAGGGACACTTCATATTCATCAAAGGTATGATCTACCAAGATGAACTCTCAATTCTGAACCTCTATGCTCCAAATGCAAGGGCATCTACATTCATAAAAGAAACTTTACTAAAGCTCAAAGCACACATTACACCGCACACAATAGTAGTGGGTGATTTCAACACCACACTCTCTGCAATGGACAGATCACAGAAACAGAAACTAAACAAGGACACAGTGAGACTAACAGAAGGTATGAAACAAATGGATTTAACAGATATCTATAGAACTTTTTATCCTAAAACAAAAGGATATACCTTCTTCTCAGCACCTCATGGTACCTTCTCCAAATTTGACCATATAATTGGTCACAAATCAGGCCTCAACAGATACAAGAAGATTGAAATAATTCCTTACATTCTATCAGTTCACCATGGACTAAGGCTGCTCCTCAATAACAACACAAACAATAGAATGCCCACATACACATGGAAGCTTAACAACACTCTACTCAATGATAACTTGGTCAAGGAAGGAATATAGAAAGAAATTAAAGACTTTCTAGAGTTTAATGAAAATGAAGCCACAACATACCCAAACTTATGGGATACAATGAAAGCAGTCCTAAGAGGAAAACTCATAGCTTTAAGTGCCGTCAAAAAGAAACTGGAGAGAGCATACACCAGCAATTTGACAGCACACCTGAATGCGCTAGAACAAAAAGAAGCAAATTCACCCAAGAGGAGTCAAAGGCAGGAAATAATCAAATTCAGGGC
>NW_022196891.1:84266928-84290741 GCF_008632895.1 Mastomys coucha
ATGTAGAGGCTCACAGCCATCCATTGAACTGAGTACAGGGTCTCCAATGAAGGAGTTAGAAAAAGGACCTATGGAGTTGAGAGGTTTGCAGCCCCTTAGGATGAACAACAATATGAACTAACCAGTAACCTCAGAGCTCCCAGGGTCTCAACCACATGGTGACTGCACATGGTGGGTCTGATTGTTCTGGCAGCATGTGTATAGTAGAGGATTGCAAATTTGATCATCAATAGGAGGAGAGGACCTCGGCCCTGTGAAGGTTCTGTGCCCCAGTGTAGGGAAATGCCAGGGCCAATAAGTGGGAAAGGGTGGGGTGGCAGGCATGGGAAGGGGGGAGGCAACAGGGGTTTGTTTTTGTTGTTTTTGTTTGTTTCTTTGTTTTTTGGAGGGTAAACTGGGAACGGAGAAATTTACATGTAAATAAAGAAAATATCTAAAAAAAAAAAAAAAAAAAAAAAAAAAAAAAAAAAAAAAAAAAAAAAAAAAAAAAAAAAAAAAAAAAGAAGAAGAAGAAGAATGAGGACATCCTGAGTTTTGCAGGCAAATGGATGGAACTAGAAAATATCATCCTGAGTCGGGTACTCAGACCCAAAAGGACATACATGGAATGTACTCACTAAGAAGTGGATGTTAGCAAAAAACAAAAGAAACAAAAAACAAAAACAAAAAAACCAACCAAACAAACAAACCACATAATACCCAAGATATAGTCCACAGAACTCAAAAAGGTCAACAAGCTGAAATGCCTAAGTGAGTACGCCTCAGTCCTACTTTCGGGGAGAAGAATGCAATCACAAGTGGTAAGGGAGGGAGGGAGGGAGGGACTGGGAAGGGAGAGAGGGACCTGGAAGGGAAAATGGATGAGGAGGTGGGAGGGAGTGGAGGGAAGAGGGGAACCTGATCTGTCATTGGATGAGGGAAAAGGACTGAAGCCCAGAGGGCCAGCAGAAAAAAATGGAAATAGGCAACCTTGGGAGATAGGAGGTCGGTGGGAGGGGGGGGGACCCTCCAGAATGCACCAGATATCTGGGAGATGAGAGACTCTCAGGACTCAAAGGGAAGGACCTTACATGAAATGCCTGACAGTAGAGGGAACTTATAGAGCCCACCTCCATCAGGAAGACAGGACATCAAATGAGGGAGGGGGGCATCCCACAGTAACAACTCTGACCCATAATTGTTCCTGTCTGAAACAATTACAGGGATGGAAAAGAAGGTCCTGTGACAGGCCCAAAGTGGTATTCAGCACAAGGGGAGGTCCCAAGGCCTGACACTATTACTGAGACTATGGAGTGCTCACAAAAATGGACCAAGCATGAATGTATTCCAGAAGACCCAACAAGCAGCTGAAAGAGTCAAAGGCAGATATTTACACCCAACCAATGGACAGAGGCAGCTGACCCCTGTTGTTGATTTAGGAAAGGCTGAAAGAAGCTGAGGAGAAGGGCTATCCTGTAGGAGGACCAGCAGTCTCAATTAATCTGGACCCCTGAGATCTCTCAAATACTAGACCACCAAACATGCAGCATACACCAGCTGATATGAGGCCCCCAGCACACATACAGTAGAGGACTTCCCAGCCTGTGTTCATACAGAGATGATGCACCTAACCCTCAGGAGACTGGAGGCCCCAGGAAGTTTAAAGGTCAGGTGGAGTGGGAGCTGGGGACATCCATGTGGAGACAGGGGATTGGGGAGGAGGTATGGGATGTGGAACAATCAGAGGGTGGATGGGGGGAATAAAATATGGAGTGTAAAAAATATTTTCAAATTATATTTATATTACCTAACTGTGTACTGCCAGGTATTCTGCAAAATTATTCATTTATTATTTCTTCTTTTGCGGGGTATCAGTTAACCAGTACTAGCCTCAAGCACTGTTCTAGCTCAGGACAGACTCTGCATCCTCCTCATCCCATGTCTGCCTTCCTAGCACAGCCTACAGGGGTGCCACCAACCTCAGCCTCACTTTGCTTTTCCAAACCTCCTTCTGTGAGTGCTGTGGGATATTACCATTGAACAGAAAATGTTACTGCTTCTTTTTTTTCGAGACAGGGTTTCTCTGTATAGCCCTGGCTGTCCTGGAACTCACTCTGTAGACCAGGCTGGCCTCGAACTCAGAAATCCGCCTGCCTCTGCCTCCCAAGTGCTGGGATTAAAGGCGTGTGCCACCACCGCCCCGGCGTGTTACTGCTTCTTTTAAAATTTTTGCTTGTTTGTTTTGAGGCTAGTCTCAGGTTCACGGAAATCTGGCCTCACCTTCCTGAGTAAAGGTATCGTATATGTGAGCCACCATATCTGGCTTCCCTTGCAACTTTTATGCTTTTATTTTACTGTCTTACAATATTTAATAATTATTAAGGAAAGAATTGACTATTCATTAAATGTTAATAAGACAATTATATTTTGATCCACCTCAAACAACACATATATGTAATATATTCACAAAACACGGCAAAATAATGTAAAACTTTAGGTAGATTAGAAGCAAATGAAGAGAGTTGCTTTACAACTGTTTGCTGGGAAAGACTAAAGTCCAAGTGGCTAGAAGAACATATCCACTATATGACTCTCTCAAATTTAAACAAGGCCTGGTTGGATAGCACTTGAGTGTTAGCCCACACCTGAAAGGCCCTGCGTTTCATTCCCAGTGGGAACCAGAGAGCAAACATAAAAAACCCAGGAAGTTCAAAGAGAATAACTGGTGCATCCCTACATCAAAACCACATCAGCCTACTTCTTGGTGCTGGTTTGGGACCAGGCCATGAGGAGAGGCTGGGAGGTTCTAAGAATACACAGAGAGAACACTCAGAGAGGCTGTGGCAGCCAGGAGGAAACTGACCTTAGAGGCTGGAAGAAGAAGCCATGGCAGGGATTAAATGTGAAACGTCCTGATTTGCTCACACTCTGAATGTTCAAGGTGCTGCTGCTTTGGGGAGCTTGTCGAAACTTTAGGAGATAGGACATAGCTTAGAGGGTATTGGTTATGGCGACCCCCTTCTTGCTATAATCATGGCTTCCTCTCACGTTTTCTGCTTATTGCCGCATGAGGTGAAGAAACCCCTCTGCTACATGCTCCTGCTGCCAAAAGCCAAGGTAATCACAGACCGATCCCTCTGCAACCAAAAGCCAAAAACGTAATTCCTCCATGAACCTTTTTCTTTCAGCCATTGGGTCACAGTAATAGAAATTAACATACGTCATGCGCTGCATGACAACCATCAAGACCACTGCCTGATATTTTTTCAGAAGACTGAAATAGGACTTTTGAACTTGTCCCGGGAGACATCCAGAAAGAACACGTAAAGTGCCATATGAACTGTCCCCACTGTATGTAGGAAGGATCTCGTAGGTCCAACACAATGCTCAGCAAAGCCAAACTGTTGAGTGCTGAAACTGGAATGCCCTCTGCTGTGTCTCTCTTTGTTTCCCCTATTTTTCTTTTGGATTCTTTCCTGATTAGATGTTCATTTGATTACAGATTCATCATCCGGTCTATATTTCTTTGGATGAGGGTTCATGAGTGGCATACTCAGAGTGTGTTCATGTGTCTAAAATATCTTTCATCTCCTCACTAAAACATGACCCCTGCCATGATTCTTAAAGTCTGTTTTGAACATTCAATGATTATTATTTTTCCTGTCTTCTAACAGGAACAGAAGAGGAACCCTACGCCAGGCTTTCTTAGCAATTACTACCCATTCCTTCTTTCTGTATAGACTAAAAACTGTGAGAATGTTTTTTCTTAGACTTATGCTGGACAATATCTAAAAGAACGTGTACTTGTTTGAATGAATAAGGCCCCCTTAAAGTCATAGGTTTGGATACTTAATGCAAAGGAGTAAGGAGTTATGGCTCTGTTGGAGGAGGTGTGTCTCCAGTGGCAGGCTTTGAGGTATCAAAAAACTCAAGCTTGCTCTTTCTGGTTCCTGCTTGTGGATCATGATGTGAGCTCTCAGCTACTGTAGCAGCACCATGTCTGCCTCCCTGTGCCCATGCTCCCACTATTGTGGCCAAGCACTGTAACCTGGTGAGGCTGTGAGCCCCCAAATGAACCTTTCTTCTATTAATGGCCTTGGTCTTAGTGTTTTACTATAGCAACAGAAGAGTAAGGTAAATCTGTACTCAGAGTGGGCAGCTGCTGCGGCACCACAGCCTTTTGGAGGAATGTGGAACACTTTTGACTCCGACCTAGAAAAGGGATTGAACATTATAAGCGGTGCTTAATCAGTCATCCTCCTACAAGCTTGGAAGACAAGTGTGCTGGAGAAATGTGGCCTGGAGACCCAGCTCCGGAGGCTCCAGAGGGGAACGATGTTAGCAGCTGGGCTAGAGACCATGCTTGGGATATTTTGGGTTGAGAACATGGCTACCCTCTGCTCTAAGGGTCTTCTTGAGGCAAAACTAAAAATAGTGGATCAATTTCCTTTGTAGGGGAGATCTGAAGACAGTCTAATACTGACTCTGCCATGTGGTTATTGGTAATCATTCTCATGCAGATCTACAATAAGAGAGAAAGCTGGAGCAAAAAGACAATGTACAATTTGAAGTAAAAAAGAGCATCGGGGGTGAAGAGATTTATACTAATTGCTTTGACAAAGGAATTCTCAAAACAGCCTGGTGTAACAGCCTGTTGCGTACTTACTAAAGTTCACTCTTTTTTTTTTTTTTTAAGACAGGGTTTCTCTGTGTAGCCCTAGCTGTCCTGGAACTCACTCAGGCTGGCCTTGAACTCAGAAATCTGCCTGCCTCTGCCTCCCAAGGGCTGGGATTAAAGGTGTGCACCACCACTGCCCAGCCTAAAGTTCAGTCTTATGAAGGGCATTTTAATGAAAAGTAGCAAGCATAGAAAGGAGAGTAAATATATGGTTCAAAGAGTAAAAGGGCAACAGGAGATAGAGTTAAGCTAAGGATATTAAAGGAATTAAGGGAGTGCTGAACTTGGGGCAAGATCTCACCTAGTTAAACTTATTGTTTGTGCATTTATAGTTGTAGGAGGGGGAGTTATATCATGTTAGGCATTATTAAAAGCTACACACCTTTAACCCAAGAGACAAAGGCAAGCAGATCTCTGAGTATAAGACCAGCCTAGAACAGAGCAAGTTCTGGGAGATGAAAAGCTTAAGTACTTGGTGGTACACACCTTTAATCCCAGCATTCAGGACACACAGCCATGAAGATCTATGAGTTCAAGATCAATCTGCAGAGCAAGTTCTAGGACCCCCAAGCTTAGGAAGTGTGAAGGAGTTGGAAAACAGAAAGCTTGTGATAATGTAGTAGAACCAGGAGGCCATGTTCTAACCCCAGAGGCAGCAGAACTCAGCAGCTTCAGCCACAAAGCCCTGGATTTAGAGTCAAGAAAAGAAAGGACTGGGACAATTGATGCTGGTTAGCTGGAGCTAAAAAATTAGTGATGATTAAGAAGAAACCAGTATCACTGAGGGGAAATCTGGGTAGTGTTTTCTGAAAGCACAAAGAAGTTGTATTCCAGAGAGAGACAAGGTTGTACCTGATGTTGCAGCTGGACCTCTTAATGTGTAAGGATCACCAAGATAGTACTGGTTTTGTAGGTATGAAGGAGTCTTGGAGAGAAGCTGAGGCTTGGCACTCTAAGAGGTCAAGGAAGGCCATTGGTGAAGGTGCAGCCTCAGGTGCAGTTGATGCCCCAGGACAGAAGGGGTCATGCAAAGGATCTGAGGCTTGGCACTACAAAGGGAACCGATGAGAGGCTACTGGTGAAGCCTAGTTGCAGCAGAAGACTCCAGTGTATTGGAGATGCCAGTGCCATGGGATGCTCACCAGGAACAGCAGCAGCAATGGAGTGTAATCAACCAGACCCTGGAGTGCTACAGGGGGTGGAGCTGGAGATGTGATCCAAGCTCTTTGGAGTAGCCCAGAAGATCATACATCATGTATATATCCTAGGCACTGGGACAAGAAGCTGTGAAGTTGACATTGCCTTGGATACCCTAATTTGTTAGAGGTGCCAGAGCCAGAGGATACCTGCCGAGGAAGGCTGCTAACAGGGAGTAGAACCAGCCCAAGAGAAAGAAGTTTGTTGAAGTCATCAACACTGAAAGGAGTTTTTGTTTTGTTTTGTTTTTCGAGACAGGGTTTCCCTGTGTAGGCCTGGCTATCCTGGAACTCACTCTGTAGACCAGGCTGGCCTCGAACTCAGAAATCCACCTGCCTCTGCCTCCCAAGTGCTGGGATTAAAGACGTGCACCACCACTGCCTGGCTCTGAAAGGAGTTTTAACATCAGACATACAGAAGTGGAGTTTGGAGTTTACCCAGCTGGTTCTTGGTTTTGCTTTTGTCCAGGCTTCTCTTGGTATGCCACTTCAGAATGGTAATGCTTATCCTGTGATGTTTAAGGTATATGCTCTACTTTTTTATTTTGACTTTATAGGCTATTACAGTTAAGTGACTGAATGAATTTCAGAACAGACTTTGAGCTTTTAACATTGTTGAGACTGATGTAAAACTATGGGACCTTTGAAGTTGGACTATAGGTATTCTGCATTATTCCTTGGCTAGGTTTGGCCCCCATAGACTCCTGTGTTTGAAGAAGAGCATGGGGAATTGGTATGTGGTGGTGTGAGGATGCTTGGCCCAGGGAGTGGCACTATTAGGTGTGGCCTTGTTGGAGGAAGTGTGTCATTGTTGGGTAGGCTTGGGGACTCTCCTCTAAGCTACATGGAAGCAAATCTTCTCCTGTCTGCCTTTGGATAAAGATGTAGAACTCTCAGCTCCTCCAGCCCCCCCAGTCTACCTGGACAGTGCCATACTCTAGTCTTGATGACAATGGACTGAACCTCTGAACTTTTAAGCCAGTTGCAATTAAGTGCTGTCCTTTTATAAGTGTTACCTTGGTCATGATGTCTGTTCATAGCAGTAAGACCTTAACTAAGACATGTGGGTATCCTTTTCATATCATGAAAATTAGTTTTTTATTTGTTTGTTTGTTTGTTTGTTTGTTTTCAAGAAGTAGCAGAGTAGAGATTGGCAAGCTGAAATTTCTCTTTTAGGACACCAGGAATAAACAGGATTAAATTGCTTTTGAAACTGAGCAATCTCTTTTATGTTATCAATATATCTGATATTGACTTAGTTTTAGAAATATATTCCTCATAATTAACAAAAAGGCAGCTTTAAAATAATGTTTTAGAGCAAATATTGAATAATTTTATCTGAGTAAATTTTACACTCATTAAACTCAAACTATATAAAGTGGTTGAGTTAAACATTTATAACCATGTATTTTATTCCACATATATCTAGACTATAAACGAATAAATAACAATTTTTGACAAATTTATAAATGAAATCTTAGGATTTACAAAGATGAAAAACAATAACCAGGAGTATAGAGTGAAGTTAATTAACTGCCCTTTAAAATTGAACTGGTTGATGATATGCACTTTGTACTTCACTTTATTGTGAATTCCTGTCATGATTGTTTACCCTCCCCAGTAAACCTCCAGGCTTTGTCTTTTTTTCTTCAGATGATGAAGCTTACAGTTAAAGAGTTCAGTTTAAAGCAGATATGTAAGAGTTTCATTTACACTAAATCTAAAGCTAAAGTAACACAAAGTATTTGAACTGAGTCTGTACTTCTATACAAAACATCACTGTCCTACTTGGGGAAAAATTATTTTTTCATCAAAATTAAGTAAATGCATAACAGAAAATTCAGCAATTTTTTTTTATAAAATTAAGTAAAGGTTTAACAGAAAATTCAAGAAGCAGTTAAGAGTCACAAGAAAATTAATATCTACTCAAATGAGTTGCTATTAATTTATGTTATTAGAACTTCAATGACTATCCAAATTGATGGCACCACACCCACTTACTAAATTGAGATTACTCTAGGAACTGTTAGGAGTCAGCTGACTATGTGGAGTTGGAAACAAATTATTACAGTGATGGAGATAATGGAGCCACATTCAGAGGAGTGTAAAGGGATTACACTGAAGGCTGGTGCGGAGGACCGAACCCCAGCCGCCATCAGTCCTGTTGAGGGAACACTATAGTTATGTATTCTGTTTTTCAACCTGACCCAAGAAAGGCGGGAGGAACTTTTATGTATTGGAAACACTTTAATGCAGGACCTTAGTGATTTAAGCACTGCTTATACCAAGTCCAAATTCACACACACACACACACACACACACACACACACACACACACACACAAAGATCAAGTTTTTAGATCTTTGATGTTTCCGATCCTTGACAAATGATTTAGGCTAGCTAAACTAGACTTCCCTTAGTTATAATTCATGAATAATAAAAGGTACCACATAAGGCAACTATAATTGTATTTTAAAAAAAAATTGTGTATGATATGATTGTGTGCATGCATGTGTGTTGTGCTTAATATTGAGTCCTGATGAGAATGAAAAATTAAGTTAATTCAAAACCCAAAATATATATGTCACATGTAGGAAGTTATGAAAAACTAGGAAATTTAAATTAGCTTACAGCAGTGTAACATGTTAAATGCTCATTTGGTAATCAAATGGGAAGGTATTAACTCAACCTGTCATGAACTTCTTTAGTTTTGACTGAAAGCCCTCCAAATTTGCATCAGTAATGAGAAATATATGACTAATCGCTACAAGATAAAGAAAAAATTTTTTAAACACAGGACCTTACCCAATAGCTCAGGCTGACTTTGAACACATTATTTAGTCCAAAGGCTGGGGTTATAAGACTGAGTCAAAATGTCTGGCAAGATCAATATTAATATTACAAATAGAATTTTAAAGACAAGTATAACATGAAAATAACAAACCTTGTTACTTAGTGATATATTTTCACAACAAAATTACTATTCCAGTGCCTGTAATGAGATCGAGACACTCTTTGTCACTACCTTGTTGTAGATATTGAAGAATGGCACTAAAATAAGGCCACTCCCTTCCTGGTAATGGGCATAGCTGTTCACTTTAGCTATTGGCCTGGTAGAGCTTGGTGTCTCCTCCCACTGCACCAGCCACACCTCTTCAGTGGAAAGAGAATTTTGTCCAGTGGAAGTGTACAGCACTGTGTGACCTTGCACAGAGAATCAGACTAATTCCCATTTTCCTTTCCTTCTGGATTAGGAAATAAATACACAGCTCAGAAGAATGCTGACCAATTTTTCTACGTAGGGTAGATAAGACTGTACGTAGCTTTTCCCCCTAGTGTCCATTTAAAATACAAAGCAGAGCCTCACAGGAGCTTCTGCCAGAGATGCAGACTTCCTGGCTCTGAGGACGCACTACATCAGAATCAACACATTTAACAAATATCCCAGATAACTCTAGAGGACATGGTCATGAAGAACTACTGTACTCAGTAGCCATTTGGGGAGTGACAAGAAATTTCTCAAGAAATTTCTCTCTTTAATTTTCAATATGCTAATTAAAAAGTCGATTACATTTTATTCATCATTTTTAATGTATAGTATGTAAACGTTTGAAGAGGTCCTCTGACAGCTTCAGGAATCTCTTTTCTCTTTCTGCCATGTGGCTCCTGGGGATCAAACTCAGGTCACAGAGCTCGGCAGCAGGTCCATTTGTATCTACTCAGCAATCTTGCTAGCCCATGATTCACATCTTCTATGATTCCTTTTTTGCCTGGGGGCTCCCTGGCCAGGCCTTTGGCCAGTTCTACAGTTTTAGGTACGTATTCCTTCTAATTCTCTAATCCCATCAGGATGTGGTTGGTTGCCCTCAGAACATCTCTACCACTATTGCTTCTCTGGACACAGCTTCCCAGGTTGTTCAGTATGTGAGGACATAGGATCGACAGCTGAATGTGACCCCCGAGTGAGCTATGTCCTTTAACAGCCTGCCTAGCACCTCGTGGCACTATGAGTGCTAGCTATCAGAAAGGACACTGCATCACAATTCCTTCTTGAATGATTGCTCCACAGTAGGCTGTAAACAGCATGAAGAAGTCAACTTGTTCCCATTACACACTGAAATCATAAACAAGCACAAGCCTGCCACAAAACTCTAGATGCATGCCAAATAATTTGAGTGTAAATTATTAAGAATTCCACTGCATTACGCTTATTTAAAGATGACTAACTGGAGGTTTCAGTAATGTAATTATTCACTAAATAATTGTTGTGGCTATTCCAATTAGGAAGGCTATACCAATTTAGGAAGTAAGAGAGTAGGGGCTGAAATAATGGTTAAAACAAGAGGCAAGACAAAAGCAACATTGGCCTCCTTCTAGCAAGAAGATCCATACTATCTCACAAAAATTACAAGATTGAATGATCACCTTTTTTAGTTGCTAGAGGGTCAAGATGAAATAGCAAGATCATAGTTTGAGATGCATGTAAGGATAAGAATAGCTTATCAGGACTTCCTCACACTGGCATGGTTACCACTGGTCGGCTAGATTTTTATCATACTTTTTGTAATGTATTTTTTATTTGTGTGTGTGTGTGTGTGTGTGTGTGTGTGTGTGTGTGTGTGTGTGATTTCTTCTAAGTTTCGAAAACTACTGGGCCATTGCTTCTAGTTTCAATGCCTCCCTTTCATGGATGGATAGGAAGTTTAGGTGTGGGGGCTGAGAAAGCTGCCTTCGCTCTTGCCCACGTACTGGTACCAATTATCTTGTCACAATGGTATAGAAACTTCACTTTAAGACAAATGAAGCACAGATGAATTGAATTCCATGATGTTTGTCAGATCAGTGAAGTTCAAATTCCCTTCTGGAAAATGACATTCTGAGTTCATGGAACTACCTGGGTAAGTCTGGTTAACGTCCATCAGCACACTAGACCTTTATTGTGTAAAATAGGATTCACCAAACCAAACTGCTCAGTGATTATTTTAAAATATCGAGAAAACAAAACAAAACAAAACAAAACAAAACCACGAAACAGTATTTTGAGGAAGACTCGTAGGTTGCCCAGGGCAGCCTTGAATTTTCTGTATAGCCCAGGCTGATCTGGGCTCCCAGTGTTCCTGTTTCCTCAGTCAGGGGTCACTTCATTTCGGGCTGCCCTTAATAATTCTCTATTTTGGGATCTTCCTTAGAGCATATCAACCTATTAATGACTTGTCAATGTATATATAATCCACTTGTGCAGTAAGCAAGTATGTGTGTGTGTATATATATATACATATTTCTGATCAAGTATGTGTGTGTGTGTGTATACATATCTATACATATTTCTGATCATGTTTGAATCCCCATGGGGAGAAGAATTTAGAACTATTTCTTCAACTATGTAATCTGCTAACAGTAAACTTCTTCTGAGACCCCCCTCCTCTCTTCACTACTCACCGGTTCCTAAAGTAGTACTGACTTTCTAGAAAGGGCAAGCGCGCCAGCAGCTTGGCTAAAGTAGCCATGATCTCCGACTCCAGGAGCTCATCCAAATTGTTACTATCGGTCTCCATGGCAACTGGGCGGAACCAAGGGCACTTCCGACCTCTCCGCCTCTCCTTTCACTCGGTTTCAGTTTCGAGGAACTGCACAGGGACATCGGGTGCGCCCCGGTGAGGAGCGACTTCAGCCGACTCGCTCATTTCTCCCCAAAGCTCGGGCCCCCCGGGACGGGAAGGGTCCCCTGGGCGAAGGTGAGCAAATGGTCGCTTCCTGCTTCCGGTTTCCGCCTCCAGCCGGCTTCCGGAAGCCGCTCTCAAAAATGCTCAAGTGCGGTGTGGAAGTGGCCGGGGCTGCGGGAGTCGGAGTCGGTCCTCGGGCCTGAGCCTGGAGGCCGCGCTCCCGGGTGTCGTTGATGTTTGGGGCCGACGGGCGCCCAGCGATCGGAGCCGCCGCCGCCGCCGCTGCCGCCGCCGCCGCCGCCGCTGGGAAGAGCTGGTGAGCCCGGCGGGCCGTTGGGAACGGGGCGAGCGAGCAGGCGAGCAGCTCGCGGGGCTCCGGGTCAGGGACAGCCGGGCCACCGATTCCTCCGGGCCGCGTGCCCGTCGCCCCTGCTGCCCCTACTGGCCACATTGCCCTGGATTCCGCGGCCGACAAGATTACAGAAATTGCCCCCCTCCCCACCCCCCCCCAAGTCCCGAAAGTTTCTTAGCGGCAGGGGTATCAGGCTCTCTTACTCCCTTGCGCAGCAGCTCGGTTCGTGTAAAACCTACAAGTTTTCCACCACCCAGGAGGTCCTGCCCCGGTTTACGGGAGATGGGGCGTTTTCCAGTAGCCTCGGGGTTGGGGTTGGGAGTCTGTCTTTAGCGTATCCCGACCCATCGCCGTTGTTGTTAAGTTTCCAACCTGCTTTTCGCCGACCACACTTGAATCCTTAGGGCATCCCTGTTGTAGGAGGAGACTCGCAGGTACAGAAAATGTCAAAGTTGTCCTGTACCCGTGAGGGCCAGGGATGAGGGCTAAGTTTTGGATTTTCTAGTTGAACTCCTGGTCACCCAACCTCCGCGCCCCCCACCCCCTCCAGTTTGTCCCAAGGCTTTCCCAAAACTTCAGAGAAACGTTAGTGTAAATGCTTCAAGGGCAACCTTGAAACCTAAAAATCTGACCAGTAAAGTCAAGAACTGTGATCTTAAAGTTCGTGCCAGCGGGCTGCGATGTCCGGCTGTTTTGCATCACCGACAACTGAAAAGTTAACGGGATACCTTCTAGGTCGTCTGATGCCTCCTTTGGCTCGTCTCTTGTGGCTTTTAAGTTCTCACGATTTTCAGTTAGAATAATACTAGAAGATGCGTTTTTAAAATGAGCAACTGTAATTGGTGCGCTCCGCTCGGAATACGTTTTTTCTTGGCCTTTGGCAGTCGTCCATGCGGGAGGAACCGCCACAGGAAAAAAAACGAGATATGGGGAGCTTCCCAGCATCCTAGGGTTTCCTCTGAAGTGTACTTTTCTTAACGTTTCAATGGTCAGAGTCTAGGTAAGGAACGGAAGTGAAATGTGTTCAGTAGATCGGTCTGGTCCTAGTAGAGAGGAAATAATTTGTGTGCTAGTTGACAAAAACCAACCAACCAACCAACCTGTGACCCTGTTTACTCTCCATTGTACGTTCCATCTCCTGTCACGCACAGATAGCGCTGTCTGTTACTGTCTAGTACTTGTTTTCTTACTACTCTGAACAGGCGTTCCTTGCAGACGTGTTTGTAAGGAGACCAGAGTGCCATTAGCACCTGTCAGCTCGTGCTTTTGAAAGAAAGTCGTAACGGTCAGAAGAGGCGTGCTCCACCAAACTGGAACCTTTCTTTTCCAGTTAATGTGTGTGCCGTCACTGCTGTCTTCCCCTCCTGCCTTCCCTCCTGGGCCAGCAATCTCCCTTTCCTCTCTGCTCTCTTTCCCTGTGTGAGGCCGAGTTTTGCACTCTAGTCCAGGCTGCCTTCCTCCTGGAAATCCTCCTGTCTCAGCCTCCCCAGTACTGGAACTACAGGCGCGTGCTGCCTTGCCCAGGCTTTGATATTTCTTAATGCAGTTTTGTTTGTTGTTTGTTTGTTTCATTATTTGCACTGCCTTTCACGATTCTTTTATCCAGCTTGTGAAATCCCTGTGCTATTGGTGGTTACTACCACTTGGCCTTGGTTCTGTGTACGTCATCTCATGTAAATCCTCTGCGATAGGTGCCATACATTCTTTACAGCCTAGATAGGGAAAGAGAGCAGAGAGGAAAGGGAGATTGCTGGTGCAGGAAGGAAGGCAGGAGGGGAAGACAGCAGAGGCGAAGATAATTTAAATAACAGCTCTAAGAGATTTGCAGTATGATTCTAGTGTACTTAAATTCCTCACCGCCCTACCGTACTCATGTTCAGTCTGACTATGGTTGTATCTATAGACATCTATGAATTAGAAAACACATGCCCAGATTTGTAGACTATTCTGTAGTTTCTGAGATAGCCCTCTTTTTTTTTTTTTTTTAAACTGTGTTCTCTGGTTTTGTTTTAACAACATAAAAAGCCATTAAAATGGCTCTGGACCTTTGCTTCTTCAACTTCATTCTTGTTTGGTATTTGGTTTTCTTTACATCTGGAAAGCAATATAATAAAAACTGCTTGTTTTGAGTAGCTGGGGTTTGGTTGTTTGTTGGTTGGTGAGGGTCTTGAACTCAGTTTCCTACACTGTTAGCTTTGCTTGATCCCACATAGTCCTTCAGTTAAAGATCAGAGCACTAGACAGTATAATTGGGGGCAAATACTTGTGGGGTAGCTTCTTAGCATCCTTTGGGTCAAGCTGGAAACCTTTAAGCTTTGGTAATTTGCTTTCATTTTCACCTTTATGTAAACTGTTCGTCTGTCTTATTCGAATAGCAGGAAAGTTAAAATTCTTATTTTCTCTCTTGGGTTTGTATGTCCACCATGTTCTTATCATCTGGCTATATGCATGCTAGGGGCTTTTATGTAAATCTTAGCTGTTTTCATGTCCCTAATCTAGGAATTCAGGATATACATATTCAGTAAATATTTACTGTGCAGTTATCATGTATAAGGAATTCAGGATATACATATTCAGTAAATACTTACTGTGCAGTTATCATGTGTAAGCGATAGTCAAGACATTTCTTACCAAAACTTGTTGACAGAATGATTTACTTTTTAAATTCAAACTTTTTGGTCTTGTTTGACTTATATTCTGACTACATTCCATCTAGGCATTAAAAAGAAAGTAATTTACATTTTAAAAGCAGTTAGAGGCTGTGAGAAAAGTTTTGCTAACTCTTGATCATTAAATGAAGTAACAAAAATCAAGAAATGGTCTCCAAGTTTAATGAATGAGCTCACATTATCAAGTCATTAGCTGAAAAGTGGAAATAGTCTTTACTCTTTTTTTCTTTTTTTAACTTACTGCTCAACCAATTAAAATTTTTCTAGTGGAAAGTGGAAAGGAAGTGCTTTCCTCAGATGTCCTTGGTACCGAAGTGACAGAGCTGTAACTTCAGCAGACAGGACAACTGGATGCAGTCAGTGGGGGTTTTGGCGTGCTTAAGGGGAATATTGTGATTAATAGGAACATTGTGATTCCTAACCGGGGAAGGAAGGTTCTTCTCTTTAACTCTCTTTTTATTCCTCTCTGAGTATTAAAGCAGGACTCAGATGCGTTGAAGCCAGGCTCTCAGCTGTGTAGCCCAGGGTAGCCTCAACATTTGAGGGAATTCTGCCTCTGCCTCCGTAAGTGCTGAGGTCACAAACAAGATCTTCTAGACCAAGCCATAAGACACTGTCTCCTTTTTGGTTTTGAAGATCCAGTTTTTCATTTTGTTGTTGTTGTTGTTGTTGTTGTTGTTGTTGTTGTTCCTGTGTGTATGCCAAGGAGGTCAGAAAAGGTTCTAGGATCCCCTGCCTCTCCTCCCCAGCTGGAGAGGTAGGTGGTTGTCACCTGTATCACCTGAGTGCTGGACACCGAACTTGGTCCTCTTGAAAGGCAGTAAGGATGCCTAACTGCTGCTGAGCTATCCCTCCTCCCAAGATGTAGCCTCTTAATACATGGCCACGTCAAGATCCACTTCATTGTTGTGGTGGCTTGGGAGCCCAGAGCTTTGAGCAGGCTAGGCAGGTATTTACTGCTGAGCCACCCCTACTGCTCTTGCTTGAGACTCATTTTGATAAATAGCAGTATGATTAAGGAAGGAAAATTTTAAATTCTGTTGAGCATCAGAAATTTCAACATATAAGATAAATCTTATGGATCATATTTTTGTTTAATTAGTCTTAAAATGTAGACCTTTATTAAATAGTAAAGTTATGGCTCCTTTTACTGTTTATGTATATTTACTTGTTGCCACAATCCATATTATTATGTATTCATTTTCATCTGCACTTTTGGGCTAGTTGCTCCATATTTAGTAGACCAAATAGCCTTTCTTAAACAATCTTTTCTTTTTAAATCTTAAATAAAATGTAGTAGTTCCATGACTTGGAGGCATATAATTCTGTCCCTGTGTTCTTGCTTGTGAGTGGATATGCTGTACATTCATCCATAGTCCTTGACTGACTATGTACACACTGAATTTGTCCTTCTGTAGACCAAGGGTTTTCAACCTGTGGGTGGCAACCCCTTTGGGGGATCAAATGACTCTTTCACAAGGATCACATACCAGATATCCTGCATATCAGATGTTTACATTATGATTCATAACTAGCAAGATTACAGTTGTGAAGTAGTAATGGAAATTATTTTATGGTTGGGGGTCACCATAACATGAGGAACTGTATCAAAAGGTCACAGCATTGGGAGGGCTGGAAACCACTGATGTGCACTGTAAGGCAGAGACAGAGACAGTCTTCCTTAAAATTGGGAAGGCCAGCTTAGGTTGGACTTAGCAAGTGTATTTTGCATTTAGTTGCCATTAATAAAGTAGATAAGCTTAGCAGGAGAGAGAGTCTATGTTTCAGAAAACCCACAGTGGAAGAATGATTATGAACTAAGTGATAAATTGTATTTGGTTTTGTTTTTGCCTTTTCACATATTGATAACAAACTGTTTAGTTCCATTTGGAAGAATTTTGTTTGTTTTTTAATTAACTGGTGGTGGGTTCATTCAGTAGATACATATTTAAATATTCTCTTGTTACTCTGATATTTTTAGCAGTATCCAGGACAAAAAAATTATACCTAAAAAATGGTCTCTGCCTGCCTCTTAGGAATAGCAGTTGCTGGAAATAGAAGCATCAGAAACAACAGTTATTAGTAAAGTAGTTATCTGAGTTAGGGGTGTCTATTTTCTGGGTTTCCTTTCTTCTTATTCTCCTTACATGCATTGAAATGCCACGTAAGAGCATGAGGTAAAGACTAGCCTGACGTGCATAGCCAGTTCAGTCTCAAGAGCAGGGCTGGGGAAGAGGTGTCAGCTGTCAGCTAGTCCTGGGAAGACCTAAGCAGGGCAGTAGGACTAAGGGTGGCTCCTGGGTTCTTCCAGAAAACATTTATCTTTGGGGAGAAAAAAAAGCCTCTTCATGCCATGTTCTTTTCCTTTCATCCCTCTTCCTAACCCGAGTAGCTTTTCAGGAAAATCTTTTTTTGGAAATAATGGTAAGGAACTCAAAAATGGCAGTTAATTAATAGTGCCTAAAGAGGACATGAAAGCAAACCAGATTTGAAGTCCTGCGTTTTGAAAACAGCTGGCTCATCAAATCTTGGGACAAATACATTTAATATTGCTCGGCATAACCCAACACTACCTGACAGGGCGCTCATCTCCTTGATCTAGAAAGCCATTACTGATGCTCTAGATATTATACCTAGGGCTGTTTCCTGAGATTTCACTTCTACATGAGGGGCAAATGAAGAGACTTCATATATGAATAAACACATCTCAAGTGGTATATTCCCTGAGTTTATATTAATTCAGATTAAAACTCTGGCAGTTCAGTAAGTCTGGCTTTGTACAGAAAACTCTTACATGTCTTCATTTCTCCTCTACAAGGTAAGGACTTTTATAAGAAAATAAATATGTTATGATAAAGCGTCTTAGCAGGATGGTCTAATGATACATCAGTCACCTGCCTGAACAAAGGAGATCCAGGAGCTGTTGGAGACATGCTCAGTTACAGGTTTCCTCTGTCCAGTGCATGCCCTTTTACCTGGAAGATGTAAGTGAGACATTATGGTGCTAATTGACTAATGTTGTTGGCTCCTCCACGGGGGAGGGGGGGAGATGGGGGGGAAGGGGGGGGAATGGATTGACTTGCAGAGCAGTCGGAGCAAATTAGGGTGAAAAACAACTGAATCCAGAATTGATTATATTACTTTTTTTTGTCTGTGTTTCTGCAGTTTTGAGTGAATCTAATTTTTAGTAAGTTCATACTTGAATGATATAGGATGCATTGGATTCTAGTTAAAATATTTTATTTTCTTAAGAGAAACAATAGAAATTGAGATTCTAAGAAAATTTGCTTTCATTCTTAGTCATGCTAAACATTTTGTTAAACCTACAAATTCTTATTATTGAGGTTCTTTACAGATAAAAATTAGTCCATGAGGAGCTGAAGAGTTAAGAAAAAGCAGTTAAGAGCCCTGACAACTCTTCTAGAAGGCACAGGTTCAGTGCCCAGGAACCCACGTGGCAGCTCACAACCATCTGTAACTCCATTCTTACAGGAACCCTCCAACACCTCCTTCTGGCTTTTTTACACGCTGTATGAAGTGCTTAGACAACCATGTAGGCAAAACACTAATACATAAAATGAAAGTAAATGCGAACTTTTAAGAAGTCAGTTGATGAGTATCATGTTTCAGTGGACTAAATGGGTCATGAGCTTACTGTGACATTAAGAACGCTGACGACTCAGGCATGGTAGTGTGTGTCAGCTTACTGTGACATTAAGAACGCTGACTGACTCAGGCATGGTAGTGTGTGTCTGTGTGCTAGCTCTCTAGCTGAGGAGGGACCTCATGAGGGTCAGGCTTTGGGGGGCCTCACAGAAAACAGGTATTAAAGACCGCTGCCTTTTCTCATCTGAGGTGGCTCACCAGACTGCCTTTAAAATAAACTAGGATTTTATTTGGAGACTTATTTATTAATTTCATGTCTTAACATGTAATTTTGAACTGTCTGTTCACTCGCGATAAGACCATTTTTGTCTTCAAAAAGTAGTTATTCCTGAACCAATGATAGAACTTTTTAGAGAAAGGGTCTCAATTTTAATGCATATAAAACCGTCTGTAGGTGAATTTTATTTAAGGATGCACTCACATTCAGAGATCATAGGCTTTTCAGGTTACATTCTTCAGAGAGCTAGTTTTAAAGGAGAAGAACAAGTCATTAGTTACACTAAGAGAAAACAAAAGACCGTTATTAACACACAGGTAATAGATAAAAGATCCATCTTGCTTATCACATAGTCAGGGTTGTAGCTCCTGCTGGCTTGATAACCACTTTGGATGAAAAGCATAGGTCTGTCCGTGCTGTTGTCTGAAGCCAGGGTTACATATTGAAGCCTTTTGAAGGAAGAGAGAAATCTCATGATTTCTAGAGTTTCTTTAACATATGTATTTGAATCACCTTGTGTCTGAAAACTGTTGTGAATAGTTTTGTTCATATATTCAGACTGTGAGAGGAGCTGGGTCTGGAGCTGTGTTAATTCCCTTTCGCAGGCTTTGCTCTGTCAGCCCTGCAGGGTACTTTCCTGAACTCAGTTCACCCTCACCAGCCATGCAGCCTGGCATCTTGTATTGATTTAGGCATTCTAGATCTCTTTCTGTTGAAACAGTATACTGGCTAACTAAACTTGAACCTTTGGCTTTTATATTGTTGTGCATTAAGCCTGTCTTAACAGTTAAAGCAGTGAAACAAAACTATAAAGCATGGATGGTGGAATTGTGGCAGCTGTTCTTGCTGCTGTCAATAAGCACTGGTGCATTGGAGTCAGATACTAGGACTTGAGACCCTTATGGACCACTTAGGTAGGTCACAGGGACCCGTCCCTTGCTGTTTCTATTTGCTTGTCACCCCAGAGTTGTGTGAGAATGCAGTGAGGTAATACAGTTTACATATTGACAGATATTAAACATTCAACCTTTGATGTGTGTAGGATTGTAAATACCAACCCATTAAATCACCATGTTTGTCCTCAGAGTTTAAATGGAAATAAAAGGTTACAAACTGTCATAGGGAACTCTAAAGCTTAAAATATGTAGATGATAGAGATTGTTTATTAGTAGAGATTATGTAGACCAAGGGTTAGAAAACTGCTTCGATATCACTTGATTTTATTCAAAATTGAAAGAAAACCACCTTACAGGACTCATTTGTTTATGGCTACTTATAATGAGAAGTCCACTGATAAGAGGCTGTATGGCCTACCCAGCCTAAAATATTTGTAACGTAACCTTCTGCAGAAAAAGTGTGCTTCCCCCTCTTATGAACTCTACAAGCTCTATTGGCTTCTAGAAGGCTGTTGGGAATATTTTGGTGCCCTGGGTATCTGTCAAACTTAATTTGAGAAGTGATAAGCCATGCTTTTCATAAGGAAGGAAGTACCTGGACCATTTAGACATTGTCACATGGACTAATTTAACTCCATTGCTGCCTGTGGAAAGAGCTGCACCCTTTAGTAAAGCTCCCAACCCTGCAGTCACTGATACTTGCTGACATAAAGATTTGTTAGTAGGCTGCTTCAGAATGTGTCAGTGATGGCCCTGCAGACCCCCGAGGTTCCAGTTTGGAGTGAAATACAGTTTGTACATCACTTGCTATGAGTGTTTCGTGGCCTAAAGGTTTGCCCACAGATTGGTGAGCCTTTCTTTTTGTGTCTGATACACATTTGGAAATACCTCTCTGTGTGCCTCTGCTATTGTGGCAGTGATGAGCTAAAGGGTATGGGAAGGAGATCTTATGCTTTCTTTACTTAGGAATTAGTGGGCGGGGATGGGACTGAGAAAATTTTAAGGCAGTTGACTTTAAAGAAGGGGCCGGTGTGGACTGCGGGACAGTGACTTATGTGGAAATATGTTTTCTATGATTACATAATAATCATGTAAAAATACTGGGATCCTCTGTGTGTGTGTGTGTGTGTGTGTGTGTTTTGGGTGTGTTCACCCATGTTGCATGTGGATGCCAGAGATTGACCTGTAATGGTCTGCCTCAATCATTCAATGACAGTCTGTCATTCAACCTAGAGCCCAAGCAGTGAGTCTACAGGATCTGCTTGTCTGCCCACGGGCTGGGGTAACAGATGTGTATCCCTGTGCCCAGCTTTTACATGGGCACTGGGGATTTAAATGTAGAACCTTATACTTGTGCATCTAGAACTTAACCTACTGTCCCCTCTTCCACCACCCACTGGTACTGTATTTAACCTGTCCTGCAGTGATTCCAATGTTAGGAATTTATCTTTTGAGACAGGGTCTGCTTTGTATCCCAGACTGACTTCCAACTTAAATTTCCTACTTCTGTCTTAGCTTCCCGAGTGCTGGGATTATAGATAGGTATGTGCCTTCACACCCAGCTGTTCCTGTGCTAAATTAAAAAAAAAAAAAGCACAAAAACTTATACGAATCAGATTGAAGCTGTCGTCCTTTGAATAGTTCAGTTCAGTCATATTCTTTTCAGACATCTTATGGAGAATATTACTTATACCCATATTTAGAGTGAATTGCTTTTGTGGAAAAGTAGGTTAATACTGAGTGACTTTATGTTTTTGTTCTCTAAAACATATAGGCATTTCAGTCGAACAATGGAAGAACTTGTTCATGATCTTGTCTCTGCACTGGAAGAGAGCTCTGAACAAGCCCGAGGTGGATTTCCTGAAACGGGAGATCATTCTCGAAATCTATCTTGCCCTCTGAAACGCCAGGCCCGGAAGAGGAGAGGAAGGAAGCGGAGATCCTATAATGTTCACCACCCATGGGAGACTGGCCACTGCTTAAGTGAGGGCTCCGACTCTAGTCTAGAAGAAGCCAGTAAGGACTACAGAGAGAAGCACAGCAGTAATAAGAAGGACCGTAGTGACTCTGACGACCAAATGTTAGTGGCCAAGCGGAGGCCATCTTCAAACCTCAACAGCAGTGTTCGAGGGAAGAGACTTCTGTGGCACGAGTCTGACTTTGCAGTGGACAACCTTGGGAACCGAACTCTGCGCCGGAGGAGGAAGGTGAAGCGCATGGCCGTGGATCTCCCGCAGGACATCTCCAACAAAAGGACAATGACCCAGCTGCCTGAAGGCTGCAGAGATCAGGACATGGACAATGATAGAGCTAGTCAGTATCCAGAGTTTTCCCGGAGTAAAGTTAAGAAAAGGAAGCTGAAAGGGATTAGGCCAGGACCCAAAACCCAGGAGGAAGGAGGAGTTTTGGAAAGTGAAGAAATAAGCCAGACCAACAAGGACAAAATGGAGTATGAGGAACAGAAAGCCTCGGATGAGCTCAGGAGCGAAAGGTGACTTCTCTCCTCCTCCCAGAAGCACGCTTGTCTGTGGGCCTGGGGCTCAATGTGATTTCTGTTTTAATTAATTTCGTTTTTAGATAATTATGAGTTGCCACATGATAGTGCTATGACTTTGTAACTAGGCTTGTATTTCTTTATACTTTGTAGCATTTTCACCCAAAGCAGAATCGCTCATTTGATTTATGCAGTGTTGGCTGTGTATAATTGTCTTCATTTCCAACTACAAAGTAAGAAAGTGGCTCTTCTGTGGGAAGTGTGCTTTTGAATAACAGTTCTTTAGGGTAACTAGGGAGCTGTGGCCTTTGGAGCGCTTTAGGGTGCATATTCATGATTCTGTTTCCTGGTGTTGAGAGGTCACACCCTGTGATGAGTGGAGCTGGTGTGTTGGTCTATAGCTTGCTAGGCGATTCTGATCACTTACAAAATGTAAAGATCTGATTTATGGTAGGGAAGCAGCTGATCATGGCCCTTAGTAAAATGGACTTTGTAGCATCCCTTTCTGTCCGTCTCAGGAAGCAGGCTGCTTTTATCGAATTGTCGCATGCTCTTGGCATGTCAGAGTGAGCCTTTGCCGTTTACCCATCCGTGCGTAAACAGCCAGTGTGCGCATGTGTTCAGCACACGCCCTTACCTTTCTTAGAGCCAGAAGAAAATGGTTCTGCAGAAAGGGTCTGAGTTTTAATTTTAATTTAATTTAATTAAAATTGGCCTCATTTTAACCTTGGTAATTGTAGACTTTGGATATTTGTGTGTAAACGTTTGTGTGACTGTGGTTATGTTAAGAACCCAGGTCAAGTTAACAGAATGATAGCTTATTAGTTTACTGTGTACGTAGTTTTTCCTTTAAAAGTAAAACAAAAGTCTGTTTCTTTTCAGAAAGTTGTTTTTGCACAGGCGCAGGGTTGATCGTCTTCCAGTCCTAAGGCTCTGTGAGGAGGACCCCTCAACCAAAAGCAGTTAGTGCTGCTGCTCACTGCTGGGGTGTGGCCGTGCTGGAGCAGTGGGCGGGCTTCTGGCTGATTGACGGTCACCTGGCTGATTTGAAAGCCCCTCCCTCTTGTTTTCTGCTCCTCGCTTTAGTGATCTACTTGTTTCTCTTTCCACTCTGGAACCATAACGAGGCAAATCTTTTCTCATTATTTCTCCTCATTTTTTTCAACAACAACCAAAAATCACTATCAGGGATATTCACTTTCCCAGTTGCTCACATCTCAATTCGTAGTTTAAGTACGATACTTTAAATCAAATAATTTAAACTACATTTCCCCTGAAAGTTAAACTTTTCTTTATACCAGTTTTCTGCTGCCACCGAAGGGCTCAGAGCACTCTGTTCTGTAGAAGGATTGCTCCCTGGGTAAGGTGCTTTCTAGTCCTACAGTTTTCCATTTTAAGCAGGTTTATATTTTCTTGGATTTGATTTATAATTAAGAGAATTGTTCGTGTGTGTGTGTGTGTGTGTGTGTGTGTGTGTGTGTGTGCGCGCGTGTGCGCATGTGCATGCACATGTCTGTGTTAACTATTGCACTGTGCACAGATGGCTCAGAGACTATAACATAGACTCTCCAGCATGCTCCTAGGCTGCATTAGGCACACAAGCTAATACTGAGAATGGAATGTTCTCTGTAAGTGACGGCTTCTCACAGGAGCCGTGTTTCAAAGCACGAGCTAAGACTTGTTCAGACAAGGGAGGACCGGAGAGCCAGCAAGGAAGTGGTATGACTGTGGATCTGTGTGGGATGAAGTGTCTGAGCTCAGGCTACAAGGATGTAGAGGATCTGAGGCTTCATCAGCAGCCATTCTTTAAGGTCTGTGCGCTTTGGTGTTCAGATTTCATCATAGAGGAAATGGGAAGTTTTGGCAGTGAAGAAACTTAGCACAGCATAATCTTGGCAGTAGTGTTCTCTTGACCTTTGATTGGCCTCAGTCTGTACAGTGGAGCGGAGAGTCGGACCGTGCTTGTAGGTGTCACACAGTGGAGCGGAGAGTCGGACCGTGCT
>NW_022196891.1:84291011-84294647 GCF_008632895.1 Mastomys coucha
TGGAGCGGAGAGTCGGACCGTGCTTGTAGGTGTCACACAGTGGAGCGGAGAGTCGGACTGTGCTTGTAGGTGTCACACAGTGGAGCAGAGAGTCGGACTGTGCTTGTAGGTGTCTAAAGCTGTGTTTGGAAGGCTTGTGCTCTCAGATGATGCTGGATTTTATTCATAGAAGAAAAAATGAACCAAATGGAAAAGGGATCCATATTAATGTGTATACACTTCTCATGGAACATATGCTCATCTGAGCAGTAGTTATACAAATCATTTCAAAAGAGAAGAGATGCAGATAAATTGTCATGTCCTCATGTCCTCTAGCCGCTGAGCCTTTCTTGTTAAGTTCTTCTGGTTTAATGAGCATAGCAACAGGAAAGTATTGTAGCAACTTGGCAAGGTATGAGTAACACAATAGAATTATTTTATGTGTCCATAAAAAATGCCTCAGTAGAGAGCAAGGATCACTAAAGACTGGCCCTGTGGAATCTAAATTCCCACACATCTTGAGGTACATTGTGTTGTGGACAGAGGTGAGCATACCTCTTGGAGGAAGAACATGAACAAGAGCACCAGACGTAAGAGTAGAATTTATAAGAAAGCCAGCCCATACGGAGCCTTGAAATTAAATTGAATTCTGCAAGTGTAAACTAAGGATTTTTATATCTTACATTGAAAGCTATCTTAGATGGTATATGCATAGATGAATGTTTTATGAGCTCTTTAAAAGTAATTTTAAGTTTACAGAAACATGACAAAGGCAGTGTGCAGAGTTCCTGCCTTTCACGTTGTCATCATCTGAGTCCATTCCCTTTCACTGTTGATATCCCATGTTACTATGCGACCTCCGCCACAGTTAAAGAATACAATGTGTTCATTAGAATTACTGTTGGGTTTATTTAAAATGGCTTTCTTCTGTTTCTGGGTATTGTGCCTAACCTGTAGTCAACCAGTTATACTGGGAAAAGGAGAGCTGGTTGTATGTAGAATAGATTAGAGAGCCCAGGAAACTCTGACAGCAGAAAGTGAATTAAACACCGTTTGTGAGCTGTAAAATACTTGCTCTCTGTGGTCAGGCTTAACGTGGCTTGTGTTTAGAAAGCATTGGTCTAATTGGGAAATATGGCTGATTTGATTATGAAGTGCTACACTAGACTTCCTGGGGGCATTGTATGTAAAGTCTGTCTTTGGGGAACCTGATGGGTTCTGAATTGTAAGGACATTTTCTCTTGGGGGTTTCAAAAGAGGTACTGTGCCTGCGGTGTCTTAAGGATGGGTTAAAGGCAGACAGGAAGAGCAGGAGTAGCAATTGGACCTTGCCTAAGTAGAGGGAGGTCAGACTCCTGTGGACCTCTCCTTGTAGGAGTAGGTCACACTCATGAGGTGTTTATCATTTTCATGCAAGGCTGTGTTGTAAATGAGGTGGCGTGGCTTCAGTTCCTTAGGAATATTGTTGTATAGGAAACTTCTAGAGTCAATTAGAAGAAAGTTTAAAAAAATGACTCTGTTGACAAATTTTTATACCTTTCATAAGTTTATTTTGAAAAGCATATATAAACTGATAAAATTATGTGGATTTAGGTCTTAGCGGTGACTTTCATGGTAAATACAATATTTTTAAACAGGCTAATGTGCCTGATTTTTAATAAGCTAGGCTATATTATTTTATGTTTTTTATTTCGGGCTGGCAAGTCAAGGCACCTGCACCAGGCCCAGCACTCTGCATTGGTTTTCAGAACTCACATGGAGCAAGGAGTGAATTGACCCCCATAAGCTGTTCCCTATGGACAGAATCTTCAGACCTTGGTATATGCACATGTACACACACTCACAAATACATACTTTTTATAAAATTATTTTTATTTTATGTACATTGGTATTTGGACTGCATGTATGTGTGTGTGAGAGTGTTGGATCTCTTGGAACAGGAGTTAACAGACAGTTGTGAATTAATTACTGTGCAGGTACTGGGAATTGAACCGGGGTCCTCTGGAAGAGCAGCTAGTTCTCTTAGCCACTGAGCCTTCTCTCCAACCCCAAATAAATACTTTTTAAAAAGACTGTTTTAATTTTAAAGGTCACCAGTGACAATTTCTTGTTAGGTTAAAATCAAGAGTTAAGAGTAAGCAAGCAAGTACGTAAGAGCTTTTAGAATAACAGTTTTCTTAGAGGCCAAGCTTTTCATGATTTGATCTTGTTTTCTTTATATTTTCACTTAACTGGCTTGTCATATGTATAAATATTGTTTCCATTAGAACCGTAGTGAGGTTGTGTTCTTTTTGGAATATATGTTATTTATTTGAATTTCCATATTACATTTGAACCCATGTCTTGTTCTCTAGTTTATGCAATGGAATCTTTCTTTCCATTGGCTAAGATGCACTTTGTGGCTTGACTTTGTGCCACAGCAATGCCACCAGCATGGACTCTCTTCCTCGGGAAGCAGTGGGGTTGATGGGAAATTCTCAGAGCAGCTTCTCTAGAGTATTTACAGATGTGGGTAGGGAAGTCATTTCACATAGGCCCTGTGTTTCTGTGCTGAAGAAAGTCTCAGCCTGCCTCTGCCTGCGACTTTCCTGTCTTAGTGAGCTGAAGCTCAAGCTGAGTCACACAGTACATCAGAAGGCAACAGTGAACCTTTGATGAGAGCAGGCTCTGTCCCCATGTCAGCACTCCGCAGTCACATCTGCTTACTGTCCAGGTCTCATTAGACTCCTGGGCTTTTATGTGCCAAAAATAATGTGTTCTGTAGTTAATAGAACTGGGATAGTTGAAGACTGATTTGAAAGAAAAAGAAAACATCTTCTTTCAGATCTTTGTCAGGCTCAGGTCCATCTCTGAGCCGCTGTGTCTCTTTAAAGCTTAGGCTGAGGGAGCAGTTGTCATTTTGATCTGCTTCATTTGTCTTCTTTTCTGGTTATAGTGATTCCAGCAGTCTCAGCAGCACTGACGCCGGCTTGTTCACCAATGATGAGGGAAGACAAGGTACGGAGACACTGATCCTCTTTTAAAAAGTTCATTTTAAAGCTGTGCATATTACTGGCTGTTGTATAAGCTGCCAACAGTAAGCCCTTGGCTTTACCAATGCTGCTTGGCGGCTGCTGTGTAGCATAGTAGCTGGTTCCTGTCCTCCACAGAAGTCCTGGCTCCCTAACCACATACAGATTGTATCTAAAGAGTAGCACTGACCACTAAGCTTTGCCTACTTCAGTCTTTGAAGTTTGCTCTCCTTTAGCAAGACTGACAGACACGGACTCTTCTCCTTATTCCAAGTGTTTGTGAAACTGTAAGCATTCGAATGGATTTGTAATGTGTCATTTTATTCCGTTGTCGCACTTGTACTATCTGACGTGTATGTAGTTAAATGGCTTTTATTAAGTCACTATTATAAACTATAGAACTATCTTATATTTGAGGTCTTTTGTATCCTGCAGAAATCCAGAATCTTTCTTAGACCTCAGTGTCGCGGTATTTTGAGTTAGGAATCGTGCCTAGCTGGGCTGATTTCATTCCTCAAAGCAACCAGGTTCTCATTCATTGCTCAGATCATAAAGTTGAGCCGTATGTGTTAGCCATGTGTGGATTTATCACATAGGTATCTTCTTTTCTTTTCTTTTCTTTTTTTTTTTTTTTTTTTTTTTTTTT
>NW_022196891.1:84294709-84323554 GCF_008632895.1 Mastomys coucha
ACTCAGAAATCCGCCTGTCTCTGCCTCCCAAGTGCTGGGATTAAAGGCATGTGCCACCACTGTCCGGCTTATTTTTTATTTTTTTACACTTCATATTCCATTCCCCACCCCTCCCCCATCCACCCTCCATCTGCTCCACATCCCACACCTCCTCCCTACTTCCCCCTGTCTCCACATGGGTGCCCCTACCCTTAACCTCCCACCCCACCTGACCTCTAAACCTCCTGGGGCCTCCAGTCTCTTGAAGGTTAGATGCATCATCTCTGAATGAACACAGACCCGGCAGTCCTCTACTGTATGTGTGTTGGGGGCCTCATATCAGCTGGTGTATGCTGCCTGGTTGGTGGTCCAGTGTTTGAGAGATCTCGGGGGTCCAGATTAATTGAGACTCCTGGTCCTCCTACAGTATTGCCCTTCTCCTCAGCTTCTTTCAGCCATCCCTAATTCAACAGCAGGGGTCAGCTGCTTCTGTCCATTGGTTGGGTGCAAATATCTGCATCTGACTCATTCAGCTGCTTGTTGGGTCTTTCGGCGTGCGGTCATGCTAGGTCCCTTTTTGTGAGTGCTCCATAGCCTCAGTAATAGTGTCAGGCCTTGGGCTTCCCCTGAGCTGGATCTTACTTTGGGCCTGTCGCTGGACCTTTTCCTCAGGCTCCTCTCCATTTCCATCCCTGTAATTCTTTAGGGTCAGCAGAAAGAATGAAAACAGGCAACCTCAGGAAATAGGAGGTTGGGGGGACCCTCCAGAATGCACCAGAGACTTGGGAGGTAAGAGACTCTCAGGAATCAAAGGGAGGTACTTTAGATGAAATGCCTGACAGTAGGGAGAGGGAACTTATAGAGCCTACCTCCAGCAGGAAGGTGGATGGGGTTGCCATCCTACAGTCACATCTCTGATCCATAATTGTTCCTTATTTTCTTAAAAGGCAATATGAAATCCAGGAATGGTAGCCTATGCTCCAGCACTTAGAGGCAGAAGCAGGCAGATGATATTTGTGAGTTCTGTGCCAGCAAGGGCTACTTAGTGAGACCCTCTCTCAAAAAAACAAACCAATCAAACAACAATAAGAATGCATTCTCAGGAAGTAGTTTCTACAGAAACAAACAGAATATTTATTTATTGTCTTAAATTATAAACTATTCAGTGATTTTATGAGAGAAGAAGAGCACAGTAATATTGCCCATATTTCCCCCTCCTTGGTGAGGACAGCACAGCAGCTGGCCGCTCTCTTCACTGATACGTACACTCCACCAGGAGCGTGTCGGTAGAGTTTTGTTAAAATACAGATCTTACCCACTTTATCCATGTTGATATGATCAAATAAAATGATAAACTTTAATAAAAAGGAACTTCTTGGCCAGCCTGGTACTCTGTGGAAGGCACTGACTTAGGAAGAAATAGCAACAGTTATTGCGAGTTTACTCTCTCTCTTGTTTCTGGGGGATATTCTATTATTTAACTTACCTTTTTCTCACTTTATTTATTTAAGAACTGTGTGGGTTCTAATTTTTATTTATTCATTTTAAATGCGGAACTAATACAGCTAAGGTGACTGTCCCCGGGTTACAGGACAATGGATTTTAATTCACCCATCACCATTCCTGCCCAAGTTTTAAATGACTATTTAATTTACTTTTTAACAATATCACTGTGAATCATATAAAAGTCAAGTCAAATAACTTCATATTTCTAGAGTAGTTTTTTTTTTTTTTTAATTCTGAGACAGGTTCTATGTTTATATAATACAGGCTGGCTTTAACATTCTTTAACTGTGCCTTAGCCTTGCAAGTAAAGTGTGGGATTAGGCTTGTGTCAATACCTGACATAATGTATTCATGGCAATTCATATATAAGGTGGTCAGTCTCAAGTGAGTCCCTGCTTGTGTTTAATAGACCTGCTCTGTGACATTTTAATTTATGTCTCCTATGAAATGTTTATATTTAGGTTTTGTAAGTTGTAATTTTTAACAAAATATTTTTATTAGTTCCCTAATTTAAATATTCTTGTGATTCTCATTTCACAGTTGCTTTTACCTCTGTTTATTTGAACTAAATCTGTTTCTCATATATCATCCTCAGCTAAGCTTTAGACTTCTTGCATAGCTTTTGTTTCATGACTGCAGTTTCCATTTTAATAGTAAGAGATTTCAAAATCAGAAGTCCCTTAAACAGGGAAAGTGATTGTTCACGTCTGAGAACTCTCCCAAACAAACCATTAGCAGTCATGGCTCCTTGGGGTCTCAGGCACAGTTGGTGACACACTTTCAGTTCTTTCTTGTTTCTTATTTTTGTAAGCTCCCTACATTCTGTACTTTAACCATTTCTATATGTTTGTCTCTTTATAGCTCTTAATAATTCTCTTAGATAAAAATGTTGCTAGTCCTAGAGCCTAAGTGGATATAATGGTCATTTTAACAGCCTGCTAGGTTCCCTTTGTCAACATCAGTGAATAATTGTTGTTCCTGAAATATCTATTGCCCTAAAACTGACTCTTGGGTGAATTTTTGTCTTCTCCCAGGTGATGATGAACAGAGCGACTGGTTCTATGAGAAGGAATCGGGAGGGGCATGCGGGATTGCTGGAGTCGTGCCCTGGTGGGAGAAGGAAGACCCAGCCGAGCTGGACGCCAACCTCCCCGACCCTGTGTTTGAGAGTATCTTAAGTGGTTCCTTCCCGCTCATGTCACATCCTGGCAGAAGAGGTTAGTAGTTGTCCCTGAGTGCATGCGGGCTCCCATTAGCTTGTGGCCCCTCCTGGATAGATTGACTGAAAGGGTAGACCAAAGTGGATGCAGGAGAAACACACACAGGATGCTGCAGAGAAGCTTACTGGACCCTAACCCCAGTACATCATTGAAAATGCTGGCCTCTTACTACACTCGTCGGGACAGTGTCACCAGGAGGTGGATGGAGAGAGAGTTCTAGTGTATGAATGCAAGTTGGTTAAGTCAGAGGATTAGAGCTTTGCTGGGAATTACCTTAGCTCTATTAAGTATGAATTTCACATTTTCCCCAATAATTTTCTTGGTGTTCACAACTATTAGCAGATTAGTTTTGATTCTCTGTTGACAGGATGTTCTGTGCCCCAGTGATCATAGCATCTTCTAAACTAACTGTTTGGTTTCCCAGGTTTCCAAGCTCGACTCAGCCGCTTGCAGGGAATGCCTTCAAAGAATAGTAAAAAATCTGGAGGGGCTTCACCTTCAATGGTAGGCATGCTTTCATACTGAGTTGTCATGTTTGGAAATGTTTCCATTTCTCTGGAATAAAAAGTCACACCCTCATTCTTCATTTATATTCTAATGTTATACTTAAAAATAATCCATTTTTTTGTAGGCTACAAACTGGACCACTGAGATTCCCCTATAAACCAAATCTTCTAATGCTAATAAGTTAGTTACGCCTTGAACACCTGGGAAATGGCGTTCGAGGGAACCTGGCTCCCGGCCGCTTCCCTGGAGGATACACTCAAGTGCGAGCCTCTGTGGTGCAGACCTGAGGCTGATTCTGCTGCAGGATCCCTTTCTTTTAGCCTGAAGTGAATCTGACTGGGGAGGCTTCCCTGGAATGTAGGCTGGCCCAGGGTAGATAAAAACTACGAACTACTGTATATTTTTATATATTTTTCTTTTACGGCTTTCAACATTGGATCTATTTATGTATTACTTGCTTTGCCAAATGCTATCTAAAGATAGAAAATTGAAAACTATATTTAACCCACGTATTCCTTAATGTTTCTATCACTGGTTAAGATTCAGTTTTAATGTCTGACTGTTGTAAATAAGAAATAATGCATTGCCATTCATGGTTCATTTGAGCAGGAGTCTCCTCTACCAGTGTGATTGAAAACAGTTGCATTTTACTCAGGGTACTTGAATAAGGTGATGTAAGTAATAGTTGAGGTTGATGATCTTTATGTTTATTCAGCTAACTTCACACTTGAACAATTGTTCTGCATTAATCCTGTTATAGTTTTTACTGTACTGCAAAAGTCCTCCTACTTCTCACTTGGCACAGTGAGGACAAACTGGTCAGCATCGGGGAATTGTCTGCTCTTACGTTTTCAGTGGCGTGTGTCTGATCTTTGACTGAGTCACAGCTGCCTCACTGGCTTGGCGCTTGATGAGATCACTGATCCACGTGCTTGAACAATAGTGCGTGACCCAGTCCTACCATCATGTCTAACGTGAGATGCTTGTTCATCCTTAGGATGGCAGCCCCGTGTGGACCATTGAGTTTTAGAAATACTTGCATAAGCTCATTTTCACCAATCAGGAGGAAAATCAAACATTTTCATTGGTGGTATAATTTTTACATTTTATTAGTTCAAGCCATTTGAGTTTTTTAAAATGGTTATTTTAAAATGATTACTATTTTTGTACAATTCCTATAATTGATAGGCTTTGTGGTTTAATGTTTCCATACTGTATGGTTTGATTGTCAGCTCAGCATTTAATGGCTAAATTAAATATGATTGGAAAGGAAACTTAAAGTTGACATTGCTTTTACCCCAGATTTTGTGTTCTGAAAGATTTAAAATTAAGTAGTAAAGTCTGACAATGTCTCTGAAGAGACTTAAGGCGACATAGTGCGAGTTGAGCATCCTGACTTTCCCATGTTTAAAGGTGCAGAGATGTGCTAAGTAATTGTAGTAGGGATTTTTAGACTGTGTCTCAGGGCAAAAATTTATGGGTTTTTTTTCTGAATTACAGAAATGCTTTTGTTTTGTATGGTCACTATCCTTTAGATCTGAATAAGTCACCCTAACACCGCGGCCTATGAACTTCACCTCACCAATCATGAACTAGATGAGTGCTATCTAATTCTCGGCTTAGTTTTACCTATTTTTATTTTTGGTCCACTGCTTGCTTGAGCGTGACTGGGATTTGTAGCCCATTTTCTAGGCTTATTGCGGCCTCACTGTGGTATTTTATAGAAGCTATTACACTGATAGGCTAGCTTCATGGTGCTGATGATACATGGCTTCACCATACCGTAAGCTGCCTTCCCTGTCTAAATTGTAAAGAGGTGATCAGGCCTCACTTCATGGAGATATTCTGTGTGTGCGTTTTACATGGAATGAGTGTGTTGGGCCATGACATATTCTCCTGGTCAGACTTTCACTGCAAACAGAGGACTCTGAACTGTCCTTATTTAGAGTTTTACATATTGTATTTTTTTTCCCAATAAAATCTCTGACTTGGGTAATAAAGGTAAGATTTTCAGTTTTTGCTATTTTTCAATTCTCTATATGTTTTTGCTACATAGTTTACTACCTTAAAAACTTTAACATGCTAAGGCAATCATTATTAAGGAGTATCTGTTATTTCTTATAATAAGAAATTAAATTAATTTAGTGTAAATTCACACTGGGAAAGCCAAAGTATATTTGAAAGATTCATTTCACGGGCAGATTTCAACACATGCAGCTCCAACCCATTAAAGAGGACGGCCACAGAGGCTCTTGAGTGGGAACGATGTTGAGGGTGGGGGTCTGTGAAGGAAATGACGGGAACCTAACTGAGCTGTGACTGCTCCCAGGTGGCTGTCCTTACTCCACACAGGCTAGGTAAGACTGCAGGCTCTGTAGGGTTAGGTTCCTGGGGGCCTAGGGTTCCCATCTTCTCATCAGCTGCTGTTGCATGTTGTTCTGTGTGTAGTTGTGTTTAAAGGTATTTACTGTGTATTGCTGAGTCTTGATGTGGAACTTATGGATAATAGCACCAAAAAGGCTGAGCAAAGATTCTCTAACAAGAATTTTATCCATCAGGCTCGCTATGACCTCCTCATGCTTAGTAACAATGACAGACTCCACTTTGAACCTGAGTTTGGGGCCTGAATTTGAAAGCAGTGAATTCACCAGATAAAGCACAGAAATGTCAATAACCCAGTCCTCAGTGGGTCACACAAGGAACACTTGCTTACAGGATCAGAGCTGCAGTAAGAAGAGAGTCTGTGTTCTCCTAGCTGGGCGTGCTCACTTGGTGAGGCAGCTCAGCTGTGCTCATGTACTTTCTACTGCTGTACACATATCTGAGAGAGTCTTCACAAGCTCTGAGTATTGCCTTTCAGGTTGCAAATAAATTTTAGCTGGTAAATAACTTTTCAGATTCAGAATCTGCAAGGTGTAACAAAAATTGAATAGTTTTTGTAGAAAACAGTGAAATTGTAGAACAGTGGTTCTCAACCTGTGGGTTGTGACCTCCACAGGGGTTGGATATCAGATATCCTGCCTATCAGATATTTACATTATGATTTATAATGTTATGAAGGAGCAACAAAATAATTTTCTGGTTGGGATTGGTCACCACATCACGAGGAACTGTACGTACTGAAGTGTTGCAGCATTAGAGATTGAGAACCGCGGTTGTAGAGTGTTACAGATGGGGAACTCATGTACTCATAAATTCACTCTGGCTCTTAATATTACTTCAGCATACATTGTAAACCTCAGTTTGTTTTTTTGTTAAATATAGAGTACTTACTTTATAGAAGTTTTTCAGGCTTTAATGAGGTGAAGTACACTATAATAGGCTCAGGTCCATCTTTGACACATAGTATACAATAATAAGTGATAATTACTGTTGTTATGGCAGATAGTAAACATAGCTGGTAATGCAACTTACATTTTTATCATGAATCCAAGTGTAGAATTTGACCTTCAGCTTTTCAATTCATGTTTTATAGATGATTTGACATTACCTTAATAGAGTGCTTTATTTTATAGACCTTTAGGTTCTTTTTGTATCTTATTTATGTTTGATCTGACGTCTGTCTTTAAGATAGTCTGAAGAATTTTTTTGAATGAATTTTTGATTAACAAGTACTTAACTCTCAAAATTGAACTGCAAGCTATAAAGCCTGTCTCTTCATGCCTTTTCCATCTCAGATCATCAAGCTATTCTTTTACACTGTTTACGAGGTTTGAATCCAGTTTTAATCCTTAAATAATTGTGACCATGTATATGTGAGATTATGTCTTGAGAGGTTACTGTTGGGGAATATTTGGCGGGGCATGGTGATGTATACTAGTAATCCCAGCACTTGTGAGGCAGAGACCAGAGACTCAGGCGTTAAAGATCATCCTTGGTAAAATAGCAAATTTGAGGTTAGCCTGGACTAGATGAGACCCTAGCTCAAAGATCGCAAAAAGAAGAATTACTGCTGTTGTCTGGTTAGAAACTCCAGTTTATTGGTGCCCTGCTAGCCAGTCTTTTACTACATAATTTTAGGAGAATTACTACTTCTATGGAATGTGCTAGGGTAATATCTTGCTTGAGTTTTACTGCTGTGAACAGACACCATGGCCAAGGCAATTCTTACAATAGACAACATTAAATTGGGGCTGGCTTACAGGTTCAGAGATTTACCCCATTATCATCAAGGTGGGAGCATGGCAGCATCCAGGCAGGCATGGTGGTGGAGGAGCTGAGAGTTCTCCATCTTCATCTGAAGGCTGACAGGACAAGACCAGCTTCCTGGCAGTGAGGACGCGGGTCATAAAGCCCACACCCACACTGGCAGGCTTACTTCCTCCAGTAAGACCCCTCCTAATAGTGCCACTCCCTGGACCATGCATATTCAGACTACCCCAAGGCCACCCCTCCTAATAGTGCCACTCCCTGGACCATGCATATTCAGACTACCCCAAGGCCACCCCTCCTAATAGTGCCACTCTCTGGACCATGCATATTCAGACTACCGCAGGTAGTCACTGAGAAGATTCAGCCTGCACCCCAGAGAGGATAGACTTTTATTAAGTACAGCCCAGCATGATAACACAGTAATGATGGTGCAATCTAGCTTGAGGAGACTATCCTTTCTAAAGGCTAGCTGTCTCTTCAGCCAGAATACCCTACTCTTTGGTGGGTTTTTTGTTTCCTTTTTGTTTGATTTTTAAGAGAGTCTTACTGTGTAGCCCTAGCTGTAAGGAACTCACTGTGTAGTCCTGACTGGCATTGAACCTTTGAACCTGCCTCTTCCCAGTGTTGGGATTAAAGGTGTTCACTCAGAATAAGTGTTCCAATTATGTTTTCCAATTGTGTATTCCAATTTGTGTTTTCTGAAGGTAAGAGTTTTAAATTCTCTTTTTATTTTGTTTTAAACTAATGAATCATCAACAGGTCTAATACCCACTTAAGTTATTCAAATTGCAATGACTGCAGGAAGATTGGGAGAAAAGACTCATCTGAAAACACAGTGTTTGAAATCAGTATTATGTAAGAGGACGTGGTAAAGTAGAGCGCTTTGTTTTCAGTGTTTACAGCTGTTTGAAGACCATTTTTGTTCAATTATAAGACCATGTAAGGTGTTATGCAAAAAAAAAAAAAAATGAATGTGCTGGAGTAGATTTCTTATGTCAGTGTTTTCAAGTTTATGATCAAAGCCTACAGGGTAACCCTTTCCACAAACTGTCCTGTCACTGATCTTCCATACTTTGTGTCTGTCACTCAGGGCACAGGAGCCCTTAAGGCAGTTCATGCTGTGACTGGCCATGACTGACTATTGTAGGTCCTTCCTCTGTGACCGTCTTACTATAGTGAAGTCTTCATGTGCCCGCCCGGTGTTTGTGGTGCAGTCTCATAAGGTTCTAACCACGTTTAGGCTCTGCTATAGCCTCTACTGAGAAGACTCACTTAAAATGGAATTGGTTTAGAAAGGGGATGTAAATAACTATTTTTTCAGACTAGTCAAAGAGGAAAGAGTTTATGACAGAAAATAAATCTAAAATGATGTAAAATAACATACAGCCCGTGTCTGCAACTATATTTTGATTATAAGGTGAGTATTATTCAAGCCTTTTTAGTGGAGGTTTTAGCAGCTGAGTCCTTTATTATCATTGTTCTGCCTGGAAATCTGCATTCCTAGAGCATTTTCAGAGCTTTTGGAGAATGTATGTTTAGAAAGTTATATTCTAATTATGCTAATTATATAATTATATAATTTCATGTTCTTTTCAATATCAGCTTGAGACCCAGATTTCAAGCTATTTTAATCTTAGAATTTTTTGAGATAAAATTGGTTCTGTATTATAGAAAAGTACAAATTAATAAAATGTTAATATTTCTTATATGAAATCTAGTAATGTCTGTTTGCTTTATATATTTTACTTTCATGCTACTTTATATTTTATATTGTGAAATTTTAATGACCATAATTGTTAACTGAAAATGAAAATCCTATAACATCTAATTAAGATCGCTATTAATACAGATATTCTTGGATTATATTTTTAATGTGGATTACATATTTAATGGGGCATTGTAGTATACCCACTTATTTATTCACTTACTTGCATTTGAATGCTGTATTCTCCATATGCTTAAAAACTCCTTAGGAAGTATTTGAAAACAGTCCCATCATGCTATTTTAATGCTTTACACATTAAATGTGACTACATATGTCTTTCCATAGATTACATACCTGTGCTTGCCTCTCTCCTGACTTCGTTTAGATGTGGCTTCATGTGTTTGAATTTGGGTTTGTGATTTCAGTATGGTGTGCTATGTGAAACACATATAACGATGCTCAGTGTGTGCTGGATTCCTTCTGTGTACTGTTTATATATTTAAGTTAATACTATTAACATTCCTATAAAGTAGGTTTGTGTATACATGTTAAACTGTTTTTCCTTTGATAAATTGAAATTAATATATGATTTGGGCATTTCTTCATATTGCTGTCATGTTGCTAATAAATATAAATAAATTCTCTTCCTAAAGTAGTGTTTATTTCTGTTTTAATATATTCAAGTGGGATTATGTTGAGATATCCTTATCAGTTTTCACTATGTTGAATGGCAGCCACATTCAGAAGTTCTGTAATAATCATAAAGTATTCATGGCTTGGAGTGGGTTAATAATTAGCTCCTGGTACTTTTTTGCCAATCTTTATTGTCATCCAGACTGGAGCCTTCTGGTCAGTGTTTCTACTCTGTGTGTGTTAGTTCACTGTCTTCTCCTTCCCTCCAAGGACGCCCGTCTTCTCCCTTAGCATGTTGCTACATTCATTCAACTATGATGAAATCTGTGTCTTATGTTTCCTCTTTTATTTTGAAGTAACTTGGTAAGATTCTGGGACGGTCTCTCCAGAATGCTTTAGCTAATACCTGAAGGATGAGTTAGAACTCACTAACTCAGGTAAGACAGGAAGTGGCAGGCATGAGGTATCTGAAGACTGAGTTAGAGCTCACTAACTCATGCAGGGTAGGAAGTGGTAGGTGTGAGGGCATAGCAGTGCTTGAGTTGACATGCCATTTGGAGGGGTTTATAGCACAGACAGTTAAGATAAACATGCCAAGAATTGATTGATTAGATAGATTGATTAGATAAATGTGGAGGGGCTTATAGCATAGGCAGTTGAGATCAACATAGCAAGTATTGGATCATAGTCCATAGTAATCATGTGAAGTCATGTCTTCCTTAGTCATACTGAGAGTTGTATAGAAAGTGCATTATAAGTATACGCTAAGACTGTATCCGAGGTTTAAGTTCCATCCTATTCCTCCATTTGAGATGAGCCAGAGAATGGACTGAACCTTGATTTACCATATGAATCTTCTATCTCAATATGTGGATGCTGTCCACTTACTCAAGCATGATTGATCAGTACTGCCTCCACTAGGTAGACCAGTGTTGCGACTGTGTATGGTCTAGCCTTACATCTTACTGCTGTCAGTGAGTGTTGGGGTCACCTATAGCTTTTATTTTAATGACTAAAAGTAATCTGGGACGGGGAAGAGTAAGCAGACAGAAGTAGCCGGGTGATGGGGTGCAGTCGTGGAGACAAAGAAGACACACAGAAAGGCAGCAGGACAGTTGCAAGACATGAAGGTTATTGCATAACATTTGTAGGCTATGATGACTTTTCGGCCTTCACCCGTCTAGTGCTGTCCCTCAGGTCACTCTTCTACTAACCACTAATCTGGGAAAGAAGCACAGATGAGCCTCACCCCTGTTCATTCAGCAGGATGGGTTAGGATCAAGAACTCTGTAAGTGGTAGCTATTTAGATGGGATTCAGACTGTCCTGTAGAATGTCTAATCATAGCAATTATACCAAAAGTTAATGTGTAAGCACTTGTCTTCTCTTCTACATTTAAAAGACAAATTGTATAATAATACAAATTCTTCTGTCACTTAGAGAAATGGCTTCAGATTAATATTTGTTAGGCATCTATAGACTTGTTTTTGAAGCATGGTCTCATGTAATCTAAGCTGGCTTTGAACTTCCTATGGAGCCAAGGATGGTGTCCACCTTCAAGTATTATGTCACAAGCTCATATCTCCTTATACCCTACTACCTTTGTCTGGACTCTCTGATGAATCATTAAAACATGGGTTTTAAAAATGTAGGAGGTGGTCTATGTTTTTGTGACTATGGATTCTCCGTGTATCCAAGGCTGGCCTAAGCTCTCCACATAGCACTGGGCTGTGACCTCCAGTTGCTCTTTTTTCTTCAGAGTTCAGAGTTCTATGGTTATAGACATGATCGACCATGTCTGGCTCTGTTTAGGACTTAAAATATATTTTAGGTTCTAGCTACTTAAATGCTATATTCTATGTTTTATCCTAAGAAACCTTTGAAATATATTCTAATAAATACTCCTTTTATTTTTAAATAATTAAGTCTGGGCATGGTGGTACATCTGTATTCTTTGTGTTCTAGAAGCAGAAGCAGGTGAATCGTGGAAAGTTCCAGGCCAACCAGCCTTGTCAACAACATAGTGAGTGCTGGCCAGCTAGGGCTATGTAGCAAGTCCCTGTCTCAAACCTCCCTCTTTCTCCCTGTAAAGAGGAGTCATTGCTGCTGTCTGGGGAACCATGCTGACTGGGAACCATGCGGTTTCACCTGACAAATGGACATTCCCATCCATACTGTTTCCTGGTTGCCCTGTACAGTGGCTGTGACATTGGTAGAGTCCCTATTACTTTCTGTCCCTTTAAAGCAAAACCAGGGAGGTAGAAATGCTGCGTACATTTTACTTTTTCCAAGGCTTGTTCATCTCTGGTTTTCTGCTTTTTATGTTGCTGATAAAATTATTCTGATGGTCTATAAAACTCAGTTTTCTAATTCGCCTTTAGATATGTCAGAAACCTACTATCAGAAAAGTTCAAAAATCAGTGATGGGTAGAACACTTCCAAATAATATTTAGTAAGCTTTTTTGTACTGAAATCACCTGTACATCCTCCAACTGAAGGTCAATTTGCAAAACTGAAGATTCATGAAGAAACTATTTAGATGGAAAGTTTCCCTTGTATTGTTGAGTTAATGTATGCCAGTTGGATATTTGCTGCCTACTATTTAAGAAATGGGTTCTGACAACCCAGAGATAGATCCAAACTATATCTCAGTTTTAAGCAAACAAAATATATGTTTCTATTTTTCAATGTTTGATAACTGTCATTACTTATGGAATAAACTGAGAGTTGGATGAATTTTATATTGTTCTGTTAAAGCATAGCATCTTCTTCCTAGAGTTTCAGGTATGGATCAGGAAATTGTTTGGAGATGGTTTACTATGAAAGTGTTTCAAAAAGCCAATAAATACAATTTTGAACCTGTAGGGGTGTGTTCATCTGTCAGTTACAATATATTATGATAACATTTAAAAATATATCCCAGATTTTTAAGGAATTCATATTAGCTTGGATTTCTAACATTTAGTCCAAATAACTAGTCTTTAAATTCAAAGATTAATAGCTTATTTAGTTTTATTTCCAAGTATGTTTAACAGGCTAATTCTTTTCTAATTTTAGTACTGGAGATTGAACCCAGATCTCCTACATGTCACACAGACACTGTACCAGTGAGCTACGTTCCTAGCTCCGTTTGATTTTTTTTTTCTTTCTTTCTTTCTTTCTTTTTCTTTTTTTGGTGGAGACAGGATCTCAATAAGCTGCCTAAGCCAGCCTCTGTATTCCAAGAACATCCTCTTGCCTCAGCCTCCTGAGCAAGTCTGAGGACAGCCCTGCAACTTTTCTTACTTTTTGATTCACAAAAACATTTTCACACCACTTGTTACATCAGTTATATATGTTACACCTGACTGGGAAACACTGTATTTGCCTTATAAACTTCGGCACATTCCTTGATTCAGTTGTATGCACAATGGAAGCTTTGGATGTTTTTGATTTGCACTAGTTTAGGTTAGGTATAGTCAATTAGACATGCATATCTTAGTCCTCAAGCACCTACATTTGATTAGCATAAATTAATTTGAAAAGGGAGGGAGAGAAGCAAACAACTTAGGGAAGTAGTGGCTGTTGTGGGATTCCTGTTGCGCCTGCCCTTGGTTTTGCACTTTATCTTCATCTTCCAGAGTGTACTACTGTCTTCTCCCGTCCACCCCATGCCGCGGTCCCTCCTCTGCAGGCCCCTCTCTTACCACCCAGGCTGTGCTCTTGTTCTCTTACTTGGTAGGATATTACTTTCCCTGGTCTCTTGAGTTTTCTGGCTTCTAATCCTTATCACCTATAACTCCAAGTGAACATTTGTAAACATTGACTTCCCAGTATTAAACAACACAACAACTTTCATTGCCTTTGTAATAAAACCCAGAGTTTTTTCTATACTGTCACCCATGATCTTTGACAGTTATGTCCTTCCCAGATAAGTCAGAATGGCTTTTGGGACCCTGCCCCTGGCAGGGCCTTCCAGTATTCAGCCATAGCATTTGTTGTTCACATACTGTTAGAGTCACACACTCTTTATCCTCCTTCAAAACCTTCAACTCTCATCTGGAATGGCAGCATCTTGGCTCTTTCTCTCTCCGGGTCTGTCTCTGCCCACCCATTCATCCATCTATGGGTCCCCAATGGTTTTATGCCCTTTGTCATCTGCTTGTTGTGGTATTGTATATGTATTATATGTGGTATGTATGTATATTTGTATGTGGTAGTATGTGTGTTTATATATATGTGGTATGTATGTGTATTTATATGTGGTATATAGTACATTTATATGTGGTATTGTATGTGTATTTATATGTGGTATCTATGTGTTGACTGTTACCATGATAGTCCATTTCTCAGTCCAGAGTTTGTGTGTAACATTTTTTTTCTTCAGTATTGTCAGTGACTGTGTTTGTCTCATTTTTAAGGATATTTTCTGTAATTATCCAGTAAAGATGCCAGTGTGATTGTAACAACATTCCCAACCAATATTGGTGTCTACAGTCTTCAGTATTTACAGTCTAGCCAAGTACGCATGTATTTAATAACAAATAAAACAGCAGATTCTGTTTGAGCCTGTGCTAACAAGTTAATTGAATGCCTTGTGACCGATGCAGAACTTGTTGACTGTGTGCCTGGGAGATCCTTAGCTATTTTACTTGTAGGGTTTCCCCGTAGACCAGGACAGGAAAGGATGACAGAGGTCACTAGCTGCAGGGAGCACTTGGTGCACGACTTCCACTGAATCTCCGTGCCTATAATAATAACTTCCTGGGCAGTTGGTAGGGACAGCTCCTTTTGAATTTGGATCTTCACGTGATCAACTTTGAACTTGTGCTGAAATCTAGAGTAACAGTGCTGATGTGAGTGTATGGGGCCAAAGAGTAGGATCCAGGATCACTGCTTTAAATATGTTACAGCGCTGGAGGGATGGTTCCATGGTTATGACCAAATTGTAGTCATGCTCAACTTTGAGTCCCAGCACCCACACAGTGGCTCACAACCTTTCACAACTCCTATTTGTGGGGGTCTGATGCCCTCTTTGGGCCCCTGTGGGCACCAGGTTCCTATGTAGGGCACAGACATACATAATAGGCAAAAACACCCATACATGGGGGACATGAGACATTACACTGTTTAAGTCATGTTTCACCTCCAGTTCCCAGCCTTTTCTGGGGTCAGATGCTTCCCTCAGCTTGACGTAAGGCTGAGCAGAACCTCACAGCCTCACGACTTTTGGTTTTCCATTTCTGAGGCTGTCTTCTCTGATTTCTTTGTCCTTATGGTCTTTTGTCAGCCTCTCAGTCAGGCTTTGGCAGAAAACCATACTAACCCTAATTGTACGATTGCTGTGTTGTATTTACTATGAAGTTACACCTATTATGTTTTTCATTTTGATTATTTTAAAAAGGAATAAATACATAGGGTTTGAGAGTCCAGTGGTCAAGTGTGGTGTACAACGCCCTTCTCTGTGCCATCCCTTCCACACTAGTCCTGCCAGAACAATGCCTGCCACTGTGCAACTTGCATTTTGGACTGTCTGAGAGATCACAAGCTACACTTAGATCTTCACTGGTGTAGCAGCATATTTCAAATTATTCAGTAATTTGCTTTTTATATCAGCTTTTTAATATAAATACTTCAATAAAAATCCTTTATTGCTATAATAGTGTCTCACAGCATTTAGTGTTATTATCTTATTGCCAAATAGTGCTTTAATTTTTTTTGTGACTGTCCTTCATTTAATACAGAGTCTGAGGTACGTATTGTGCCTTCCATGTTATATACCAGGACGCTAGGCACAAATGCTTTACCAGGGGCCCAGGGGCCTGGCTCAGTGAACAAGGCTTGCTATGTAGGCGTGAGGGATCCAGCATCCACAGAAAAGCTAAGTGTGACTAAGCTGACCTGAGGTAGGTGGGGGAAGGATGAGGGCTTGCTAGCCAGCCTGACCAACAGGAGGGGCACACAGAAAGGGATGCACCAACTATCAGTTCACTGAGAGACTGTCTCAAGAGAATAGAGCAGAGACCCCCTCCGCTTGCACATGGGTACACACATGGGCACACACATTCATGCACACTGGATAACCAGACTTGTTCAGGATTATGGCAAATCAGGGTAGTGTCAGGACTTCCTTTCTGTCCTGGGGCCCCCCTCCTCAAGGATGTGGCTGTCAGGCTCCTTAGGCTTCTCTGCAAAAGCAAAACGCTTTTATTTCCAGTTGATTTTATAAATCTTGGGTGGGCATATTGGATCTTTAAAATAATGGATTTTAACTATTTTGCTCGATTCAGTGAATTAGGAAAATCATCGTTCGTACTTGGTTGATGAGACCTCATCATCGTGGAAATACACACGCATCCCTTGTCCTCAGCTCCCCCTTCCTTTACTCGGGAATCTTCCTGGTTTAACCCGTCAGGTCATAATTTGCAGTTTAATCTTTTTCAAATTCTTTAGAAAGGAAGCTGTGAATACTGTGAATTTTCCTGTTGTAAGAGGCTGGCGAGATAGTCATGTTCCTTAGAGTAGCTAGGCGTAGACTCGCATTAACTGTAGCGTAACTCACTTTACACGGGTACCGGGTTTCCCAGAGAGTGAGAGCTGCCAGCTTCCACACTTTACCAGCTTCAGCTTTCTGGGAATCTCCCTGTGCTCCTTGCTTCTGGCTGCTCTTCTAATGCTCTTGCTTGAAGGTTCACTTTTGAAACACCACAAGAATGAAATTAAATTTATTGTCCGCTTGCACAAGTTAAATCAAACTGGGTTTTCATTCTGAAGATGTAGGCAGGAAATTTTATTGTTGAATGTTTATCTTTTGAAATTGTTTGAAATTTTATAGAAATAATTTGTCTTCAGCCAGAAGTTTGGCATTATTGCCGTGAATACGTGGGTGTTCTCCCATAATCCCAGCCTCACTTACAGGCCTAGGGCAGCTGGAGCTTATGCTTAGCCCAGGCTCCATGACTCCACCTCAGAAAACTATGCCAACATTCAACAGATAAACACCAACCAAGCAGGCACACAGAGAGGGACAGAAGCTTCTAGACTCCCTCCCACCAGCTTTCCTTCTTCCCTGGCATAGACTCGTGCTGTCTGCCCGTAACTACGTCTCAGACATGACGCCTGTACGGAGCTGCCTTGCCTTTCCATCGGAACACCCTGAAAGGTGCAGCTGAATTCCTCACCAAGGTGACTTTCTCGTCCTCCAGTGTCTCACTATTTCACTCGGCGTCAGTGTACCACTGTGAAGGACAGGAGGGCACTGCACACAGTTTATGTATGGAAAAGGTACAGGGAGCTAGCTTCTTCACACACACACATACACACACACACACACACACTTTATGTTATCTCATTTCCCCTAGGTAATTGTTGATTTTATTTCATCACTATGAGAATATAAACTTGTTTTCACAATAATTTGTAATTAGGAATTTCATTAAAAGTGAATTAAGACATGAATATGTATGAAGAAATTAGATGTTCTAACCATGAATATATGGCATCCCAATGTCTTGAGTGAATTACAGACTTTACTCATTTCTGGGCCATTTGTTTTATATATAGATTAAATGCAGATAATTACTCATTTGACAGGTTAGTTTATTACTTTGATATATCTCTAAGTACCATGTGCAGTTATGGGTGATTATTGTTATAATTTGATTCATTAATAACCAAAATTATCATTTTTACATGAATTCAGATTTGAAAGTTGGAGTTTGGTTTTGTTTAAAGTCAGTTTTACTGACTTTTGGCTTAGTAATGTACTTTTAAAATTGTGGGTTTTAATAAATTTTAAGTTCCATATTAAACATAAAAATTTAACTATTTTTTAAGTCAAACTATAAATATTGGCTTCTGTAAGGAACCATGAATGTAATTTATACCTGCTTCACTTAAAAAGCAGTGAATTAATTTTATGCATTACATTGATGTATTAGGTTTAAGATTTACCTTCAGTGTTTATAGGACTCTTTGGTCACATCCACAGAGTATCTAAATGTTTGATAATTATTTAGTCTAACACTTCAGCAGTACTGCATGGGCTCTGGATAATAAGTGGTTAAATTGCTTAGAAAATATTTGCAAGCTTATTAAGATTCATTCAGCAAAAGAATAAAATGAAAAGTTCCTAGTCTAATGTCATGTTTGAATGACCGTTTTTTAAAGTTGTGTGTGCTTTCCTCCAAAGACTGCACGTTTCTGATTCAAAGTCCATTTTATCTGCTCTCCTTGGCTGTCCCAGGAAAGCACATCTCTCCTCTATGGAATGCATTTTATTTAATTTTATAGTTTTTATGATACCATATATTAGAGATTGCCAAAAATATAGAAAAATTTTAGAGAACATTTTTGGATTTGATGGATTAGCACTCTTGAAAGGGAAACAAAACACTAACTATTCCTAATCCTGCATTATTTACCGCTTGGGTGGTTAAATGCTACTTTCAGCCTCATAAAATTAAAAGGGAGAAATCTGCCAACTGCAGCCGGAATTGGATTTAGGAAGAGTGGTACAGAGCCAAAATATCGCTACAGAATTAAATGTCAAAAATCTTCTTTAATAGTAGATATATAGGTCACAGTGCTTGGTTATGATTAATACATTTAATCTAAATCACAGAAAGGTGCACTCTCTCTTTCCATAAAATACAATAGGACACAAATCAGTTTTACTGTAGATGGATAACAATCGGAAAATAATGCATCTTCCCGCCCAATAAATTGTCAGTTATACCTTTTAACTAAAATCAATTCATCATTCCAAAATTTATTACAATTTCTAATAATAAATCTCCTCAAATGTTTATTCATTTGGCTTTTGATACATTTGTGCCACTTCTGCTATGGTCTAATGTTTTCTCTTTTGATTCATTGTAAATTAGAAAATCTATTTTCAGTCAATTTTCTAGTGAGGAAGTTAAAATCTATAACCTCGCACCTTCTTCACTCTCCTGTGTACATTTTAATACCCTTGAACTTGAACTTAAATGCAATCCAGTAAATTCTTTTCAGGAGGAGATTAAAGGACTTTTCAGCGTAACTTGCAGGAAGGCTAAGGTTTCGTAAGGCGAGCGAGTGAGCGCTCAGAAAGTTGTTAGATGACAGTTCCCATTGATTCGTTTTGAATTGCGGTCCATGGGTGTGCCGTCAGTTCACGTAAAGTGTTCACAGGGAGACAGGATCTGTTTGAATTAGGGTCAAATACTGATCATAATTGGAACCTGCGTCTCAATAGCATTGACTCAAAGTGCCGTTGCATGTGAGCAGAGCTAGCTGTGTCTGACCCACGTCTGTACTGAGGTCTTTGCATAGTTCTAGTCTGGCTGCACGCTTTTATTTTGTAAATATGTGTTTTTCTAATGCTGCCTCCTAGTCCATCCTAAGCCCCAGAAGTCTTCTGCTTATTCTTAGGGAGTATATCCTGAGAATGTAGTTGCTATCTTTAGAAGTTTCCTTATGTGGCATCTGAACACTTTCCACCTTTGCTATCTCAAATTGCACCTCAGTCCATTTCTGACAGTGCAGTGAGCACTAGCTGTGCGCCCCCACTGGCTGCCTTCACTCCCCCAGCACTCCCACTGTGCTTTCATACAGGACTTGAGAATGAAAGCAGGGATTAGCTGCTTCTCTCACTCATTCAATATAAGTGTATCTATTCCCAGCACTCCAGAGAGAGACTGAGTGGCAAGTCTAAACTTTTAAACTTACCCAGAATTCTCCAGCACCTTTTTAGAATGGTTATTGTGAGGAATGAAGATAGTATTGACTACTTTGACTGAAATCTGTAACTTACTGGCAGACTGGTCTAGTTGTAACCATAGGAGATGCTACATGACTGATGTAGCAGCTAAAGATCAATTGTGCTGTGGTTAGAGCAGCCTTCTGAGAACTCAGGGTTTTGAGTAACTGCATATCACCATGAATACTCTACTACAGAGATCAGACTTTACTTACAAGTCTTCTCTCCTTTTCTTTTTTCTTTTTTTCATTTTTTGGGGTCTTGTGCTATTGGGGATTGAACCTAGGGTTCACACATCGAGGCTCTTTATCTCAAAGTAGTACATTCAAAAATATCTGTGAACTTAAAAATTAAATATTAAGAACTCAATTAAAAATTTAATATTTTGATAGATTCTTTAAAATATGTTATTCATTTGGGTTAACCAAATTAATTTCTATATTAAAAACTACAAGTTTTGATAAATGCAGCTGGCTATACAAGCTTTAATCTCTGACTTCTGTGTATTTCTTAATTTGTTTTCCTTATCACATTAAACATGAAAGTATATCAAATCATGTTCTTTCAAGTAAAAATACATAAATATCAAAAGCTTGTGCCTTTTAAAGACCAGTAATAGTTTTTATTAGCATATATTAATATACTTAATATTTTCATTATGACATTTTCACACACACAGACACACATACACACACACACACACACACACACACACACACACACGATGCACTTTGTTCGGTTCACTCTTATGACCCTTTGTTGTCCATCCCTCCCTTCTAGATCCCATTCTGTTTTCCTGACTTTTGGAAAACCAATGAGTTTAATTAGTGTCATTTAAAGAGCATGAGTGACTTCCCAGGGCTACAGCACAGAATAAACCCACCTTTTCTCTCAGCAGCCATTACCTGTCTGTCCGTCCTCAAGGAGAGGTAGGTCCTGTGAGCCCCTCCTCTCCTCCTTAGCAACCTTTCAGGGAGGAGCAAGCCCTGTGACTCCGCCCCCTCATAATGGAATGTTGACCACACCCAATCTTAGGCAGGTCTGTGGGTGGAATCTCAGAGCTCAGAAGTGCCAGGGCTATGCCATGCCTGGAACACAGTGCTCCCGGGCACAGCTCACAGAGCTCAGGAGTGCCAAGGCTATGCCATACCTGGAGCACAGTGCTCCCCGGCACAGCTCACAGAGCTCAGGAGTGCCAGGGCTATGCCCTTCCTGGAACACAGTACTCCCAGGCACAGCTCTCAGCATGCCTGAGTTAGAGTTGAGCAGTCAGTCCTTCAGCACCCCTTTGATGGGTTCTGAGTTGCTATAGTTACCCTTCCCCCTGCAGGAAGAAGCTGCTTTGGCCAGAATGTACAGCAGCTCAATCTATGGATGTCGTCCTAGCCCAGCAGCCACGCTGTTGATGCTGGTGCCCTGTACTTACCTCATTTATGCGTGTCAAATAGAATTCCTTCTGTCCCTCTCTGCATCTTTAGGCCTCTCACGTCTCCTTCCACATTCGTATCCTATGTCTACCTAGTTGTTGCATCCTGAGTGTGCCTTGTCAACCTCTACTGATCTAGCATTGTCACCGTGTGAAACATTGCAGGACCGGGGTTCAGGTTTGGAAACGCCCCCCTCAAGATGCAGAAGCTTCCTCTGAAATCTGTGCCCACCCCTGAGGCATGGCTTCTCCTTCAGCCTGAGCCCACACTTCCGTCTGACAGACCGCTGTTGTAGAGTTTCTGCAACAATGCAGACAGCATGGACCTGAGAAGACAGAAGAATATCTTCCATCCCATGCTTTCCTGACAATATGTTGTTCACAGAGCTTCAATGCTCCCATCCTTAGAGGAGAACAGATGACATGAGCTGTATTACTCATTTATCTCCAGTACCCAGAGCGCAGGTGTCTAAGGTGACAAAGCAGACAGGACTAGCTTTGGGAAGTCTCCTCACACTGGAGCGCACACTCCCTGGGACAGGTATTCAGATGTAAACACTTTAAAGAACTCTTCTGTCTGCAAGGAGGGATACAGATACTCACTGGCTGAATCCTGCAGGGCACCTGTGCCTCCATCCGCTAAACTACAAACCAGGGCATGGCTAACATACTTCCTGACCTTGGCAGGATGGGGAGATGAGTGCCTACATGGTGAAAGTGAACTTTAAATGTGTCCTGTGAGAATGGAAAGATGGTAAGTAGACCTGCACAGTAGACTTGTTTTGATCCCTTAAGGATAGCATTCTCTGTACCGGCTATGCACAGCTTGATGGTGTTTCCTGAGAGGTGACCACAGAAGTATTGTGACAGCCAGTTGAGAGTTGGCACTTCTCGGACAAGTTGTTACCTCTGGCTTCTCTGTCCGAATTTGAATCTGTGCACTATGGTACTCAGTTACCTTTTCTTTTAATCCTTGAGAGTAGAATGAAATTTAATGATTCTTTTCTGTGGGATCAGAAAGATGTATGTTGTTTTTCTACTTGTAGACATGTAATCCTGTCTTATCTTTGTTAGAATCTGCTTTGAACAATACTTGGATTTTAAACAAGAAATAATAATAGACTTTAGTTCGGCTACCTAAATACCAAAGACCAAAAGACCCATGTTTTTCTTACGTTCAGCAGTGAGATGAGGACCTCTACAGTTATTGTACAGAAGCTGGTATCAAATGGCCTATGTTATAAATTATATCTATACTTCTCATTCTGCAAACCTATTCAGGCATAAACTTCACTATAGTACTAGGTGTGGCAAACCTAATTGTTTTCCACTTATTAGAAACTAACAAACAAGAATAGTTGGACGTGTACTCATTAGGGCAATAGTGCTTTCTCATGAGAGTGAACCTCATTTGACTTCATTTAACTTTCCTCCGGTATCCGAAAAGGAAAATTGATTTAACCTGTATGTTTCTTTTCCTATTGTTTGGGTCATCTTTTAGAACATTTGTTTGTGTATAAAGTAACTAAGTGGTTCTTCTGTGTGTTTTGTTAGTTGCACAAATAGAGTGGCTTTCCTACATACTCATGCCAGGCACACCGCTCATGGCCACTTTGTTCCCCTGCCATCTCTTGCTCCATCCTTCCCACCCTAGGAGCCTTGCCAGGAGCTCCCCATCTGGTTTCATGTCTTACTTATTTTTAATCTGAATTTCACGTACAAGGCAAGCACCCTGCCCCTGGGCCGCAGCTCACAGCCTGGCTGTTGATCTCTAACAGGAGGAAAGCTATCTACAGCATGGCTTGTTTAAAGAGGTAGAGCTATGGGCAGCTTTACTAAAGAAATGGCCATTTTTCCAAGTTCAACCAGGGTTGGCACTCTCAACAAGAAAGCAATTGTGCAAGGTGGTGGGTGGCTTCAAGTAGACACAGGAATTGTGGCTTTGGAGGTGGGGTGGTGACTGGAGACACAAGATGGGAAGGGGCAGCAGGTACTGGCAAACCTACAGATTCAGTAAGTTAACGAAGGCAGTCGGCCATTCTGGAAGGTTTGTGGTGTCTCATTGTATGAGTTCACATATGTTATACTAGAAAAACTGCAACTAGTATCCCCCGGGAATACAAAACAACTTTGTCTCCAGAATTGGCCCACATGGAAAGCTCTCTCTTCCTAGCAACCCAATGGGCAGTATCTCAAAGATGTGCATGGCAGGGCTTTCAGTTGAATTCATGCAAACAAACTACTGGTCACATCATTGAATTCATTTTCATTGTGTTTAAATTGCACACTGCTAGACTTATATGCTTAGAGGAATATATGAAATTTATTCTTCCCATTAAGTTATTAGCTCAGGCAGAGAGGAGGGTGTGGATTTTTCCATTGAAGCCAGTTGCCTTTCCACTTGAAGGTTTACCTGTGGACAATGTTCTTCTAGTGAGTTTTAGGATATTTCACCTGTTCTGTACAATGACCTGTATGTATGCCAACCCTGAGTATGTGAAAGCAGCGGTAGAGAAGGGATTCCTGCATCTGATATTGCATTCTGAAGGGGATTGATAATATGATCTGGAATGTTTCAAAGATTGTCAACAAATTAGAATAGTTCATTTAAATTATTTGAATAGATAGATAGGTAGGTAGGTAGGTAGGTAGGGGAACTCTTTCTCCCTGAAGTGGCTTCTATCACAACAAAAGCTAGGACAAGTTCTGCAATGTGTCAAGTATTGTTTTAGACACCAAGAAGAGAGGTGGGTAACTCAGAAAGGAGTCCCTTACCCCTCTAAGAGGTTTAAAGGTGCTTCATAAATAAAAAGAAATGAAATAACCTTAATTCTTTCCAATGGTGACATCACTTTACAGTCACAGTAATTCAGAAGCACAAACGTGTGTGTGAAAAGTTTCCATGGCACAGAGCAGGCTCCTGACGGGTTCTGCGAGGTCACCTTTCACACGGTGTGGTCCAACTGTCAGTGCAGCTGCTGTGGGGTCATTGCTGCCAACATGGTTTGTAGGTTCTCTCACTACTTTCTGCCTTGGTTGTTGGTTTGTCTTTCCTGTCCATGTCCCAGGCTGCTCAGCATGTGCTACCAAAGCATCCAGTCAGGGCCTCACCTTGATTCTCTGTAGAGTATGTCTGGGTTTTTTTCTCTACTGCAGCTTCTTCTTGGCCTCTGTCCAGGTTTCTCTTCTTCCTACCTTCTAGATGACTAACATTCTCTTGCTTGTTTGTTTCTTTTTTCCTTCCTTCCTTCCTTCCTTCCTTCCTTCCTTCCTTCCTTCCTTCCTTCCTTCTTTCTTTCGGCTAGAAATTTCTTAGATCTTGTCTTTTGTCACCACACTTGGAAGTCCAGTCTCTCTAGAGAGGCAGCAGCTCTTCTGCCTTTCTAGGAACAATGGACGCAGGAATCCTTCCTTACAGCTGTGTTCACACGCTCAGGATCATCACACATACAGGTCATGGTACGGAGCCTTCTACTTTCTGAGAACCCATTGATTCTCAGCATGAGTTCCATCTCACCGAGAGATAATAACATCTCCATTATATGGGGTTCTAAACCCTGGGTGAGGAGCATCGCTCAGCCGTACACCACGGCTTTGGGGGAAGAACAAATAGAGTTGGAAAGTATCGTCAAGGTGGTTCTGGTAAGAGATCTCTGCTGGCCCTTTATGAAACTAAGAGCCACTATTTTACCACCCTCAATTCTCAGCTTTTTCTAGTTATTTTCACAAGATTACCATGCAGATATGACTTGGTACGACATTTCCACTGCCACCTCCTCTCTCAGTGAGGATCTCATGTAGCCAGAACTGTAGCTGGAGGAGACTGGGCTCCTGAGTGCTAGGATTACAGGCACACACCACTATTACTATCAGACATACAAATCGTGTCTTGAAAGATGATATGTAACTTTTTTATGTAACTTTTTGTTGTTGTTTCTTACCATATTTAAAATGAAAGTCGTCACTGAGCTCAAGAATGAAAACATATTTATTACATAGCTGACAGCTCACACAGGTTGTGTTGTGGCAGACACACACATGTAGTTTGCTTTGGGAACATCACAGAGTTCAGTTCTGCTGTGCCTTTGGCTGAGCATCTCTCTAACGAGTACTTTATGAAGCATAATGCTGTTGAGGAGAACGAGCAGGATTGTGGAATCCAGGAGCTACCTTTGAGGTGCAGCTTGCAGCCTGAGGCAGAGGGACTTTGTTCTGTCTCTCCCTTGCTGTATGTCCTTCCTAGGACCTCGGTCTTCCTCCTACATTTACTGCTACGTACAGTTACTCTCTCTCTGATCTGCTGTGGTTAAGTGCTGGGATTTAAACTTCTCAGAGGGGTAAGGGACTCCTTTCTGACTTGTCCACTTCTCTTGTTGGTGTCTAAAACAATACTTTACACATTACAGAGCTTGTCCTAGCTTTTGTTGTGAAAAATACAATGATGGAAGCCCCTTTAGGGAGGAAGAGATCCTCTTAGTTCAGAGTGCCAGGTTCATCATTACAGAGAAGTTGCAGAGGCTAGAACGTGAGACAATATATGCATCCTTGTACAGAAGCATAGAGGGACAGTTGGATGCATGCATGGCTGCACTCAGCTTCTTTCCACTACTCTTCTTTTTTTTTTTATCTTTTTTACTTTTTTTTAATTAGATGTTTTCTTTATTTACAACATATATCTCCTTTCCCAGGTTCCCCTCCAAAAATAAAATAAAATAAAAACCCAAAAACTAAAATAAACCCCTGTTCCCAACCCCCTCCCCCTGCTCACCACCCCACCCCACCCTGTTTCCTGGCCCTGGCATTCCCCTACACTGGGCCAAGGGCCTCTCCTCCCATTGATGACCAACTTGGCCATCCTCTGCTATACATATGCTGCTGGAGCCATGAGTCCCACCATGTGTACTCTTTGGTAGGTGGTTTAGTCCCTGGGAGCTCTGAGGGTATTAGTTAGTTTATATTATTGTTCGTCCTAATGGGCTTCAAACCATTCAGCTCCTTGAGTCCTTTCTCTAGCTCCTTCATTGGGGACCCTGTACTCAGTTCAATGGATGGCTGTGAGCCTCTACTTCTGTATTAGTCGGGCACTGTCAGAGCCTCTCAGGAGAGAGCTATATCAGGCTCCTGTCAGCCAGCACTTGCTGGCATCCACAATAGTGTCTGGGTTTGGTGATTGAATATGGGAAGGATTCCCAGGTGGAGCAGTCTCTGAATTGTCCTTCCTTCAGTCTCTGCTCCATAGTTAGTCTCTACAACTCCTTCCATGGGCATTTTGTTCCCCCTTTTAAGAAGGAATGAAGTATTCACACTTTGGTCTTCCTTCTTCTTGAGTATTGTGTATTCCGATGTTCTGGGCTAATATCTACTAATCAGAGAATGCATGCCATGTGTGTTCTTTTGTGATTGATTGGGTTACCTCACTTAGGATGATATTCTCCACATCCATCCATTTCACCGAGAATTTCATAAATTCATTGTTTTTAATAGCTGAGTAGTACTCTGTTGTGTATATGTACCACATTTTCTGTATCCATTCCTCTGTTGAGGGACATCTAGGTTGTTTCCAGTTTCTGGATATTATAAATAAGGCTGCTATGAACATGGTGGAACATGTGTCCTTATTACATGTTGGAGCATCTTCTGGGTTTATGCCCAGGAGTGGTATAGCTGGGTCCTCTGGTAGTACTGTGTCCAATTTCCTGAGGAACCGCTAAACTGATTTCCAGGGTGGTTGTACCAGCTTGCAGTCCCACCAGCAATGAAGGAGTGTTCCTCTTTCTCCATAACCTCGCCAGCATCTGCTGTCACCTGAATTTTTTATCCTAGCCATTCTGATTAGTGTGAGGTGGAATCTCAGGGTTGTTTTGATTTACATTTCCCTGATGACTAACAATGTTGAACATTTCTTTAGGTGCTTCTCAGCCATTCAGTATTGACAGTTGAGAATTGTTTGTTTAGCTCTGTACTCCATTTTTAATAGGGTTATTTGGTTCTCTGGAACAACACCCTTCACAGTAGTCACAAATAATATAAAATACCTTGGTGTGACTCTAACTAAGCAAGTAAAAGATCTATTTGAAAAAAACTTCAAGCCTCTGAAGAAGGAAATTGAAGAAGATCTCAGAAGATGATAAGATCTCCCATGCTCATGGATTGGCAGGATTAATATAGTAAAAATGGCCATCTTGCCGAAAGCAATCTACAGATTCAATGCAATCCCCATCAAAATTCCAGCTCAATTCTTCACAGACTTAGAAAGAGCTATTTGCAGATTCATCTGGAGTTACAAAAAACCTAGGATAAGTGAAAACTATTCTCAACAATAAAAGAACCTCTGTTGGAATCACAATCCCAGACCTTAACCTGTACTACAGAGCAATTGTGATAAAAACTGCATGGCACTGGTACAGTGACAGGCAGGTAGATCAATGGAACAGAATTGAAGACCCAGAAATGAACCCACACACCTATGACCACTTGATCTTTGACAATGGAGCTAAAACCATCCAGTTGAAAAAGACAGCATTTTCAACAAATGGTGCTGGCTCAACTGGTGGTAACATGTAGAAGAATGCAAATTGATCCATTCCTTTCTCCTTGTACAAAGCTCAAGTCCAAGTGGATCAAGGACTTTCACATAAAACCAGATACACTGAAACTAATAGAAAAGAAAATGGGGAAGAGTCTTGAGCACATAGGCACAGGGGAAAATTTCCTGAACAGAACAACAATAGCTTATGCTCTTAAGATCAAGAATTGACAAATGGGACCTCATGAAATTGCAAAGCTTCTGTAAGGCAAAAGTCACTGTTAATAGGACAAAACAACAACCAACAAATTGGGAAAAGATCTTTACCAATCCTATATCTGATAGAGGGCTAATATCCAATATATACAAAGAAGTCAAGATGTTTCTACCACTCTTAAACAACCCAAGGGAATGGTGCTGCTCACAGTGGGCAGCTCTTCTTTCCTGGGTTAACACTGTCCTGACAGTACTGTGTTCAAAATACCCACAGTCCCCACGAGTCTAGACCATTCCTCTTAGGTCTTCTGAGGTGACATGAAGTTGACAGTTACAGCAACAATCACAGATCTCAATATATTTGTCACATAATGATCATGGGGTTCTTAGGAACATTAATCTAGACTTGTTTGTAGATATTTTTTTGTGGAAAAACCTGGGCTATCCATTTGTTATGCTAGTGCTTAAACCAAACACAACTGAAAATAAAAGGCTTTAAGTTCTGGCTAGATTATGAAATGGTGAATACCCATATGTGTGTTAGACTTGAGCTTCATGGATAATCGTGTCAGGAAAGAAACCTTTAACAGACTTGGGCTGAGGTGAAGGCATTTAAGTGGATTTCAGTGTAGGTAGGTAGGTAGAGAAGTGCTGAGGACTTTCAATTGAGGAAGTACCTGGTCACGTGACTTAACAGAGTCTGGACTACCTGGACAAGTGTTAGTGATGACTTGTCACAGAAAAAGAATCAAAGGAACATATGTTCATCTAGGCTGCCCACCCCTGATTCTGTATTAAATATATCATCATGCTGTCTTATTTCTACTGTAAAGAGCAGACACAGGGAGGACTGTGGATCCAAAACCAAACTAAATGTATTTTTTTTCCTGAATTGTTTGTTATAGTCAGTGCATACTTTGAAAAAGTTTTAGTTCCAGGCCTTTCACTCTAATTTTTGATAAGCTACTTAGGAAAATATAGCATTTAATCCTAGCCCTTGGGGGGCAGAGGCAAGCAAATGTCTATTAGTTCACGTCTAACATGGTCTAAATAGTAAGTTCCAGTGCGACTGAGGCTGTTAAAGAGGCTCTGCTGATCAGTCCACATGCCTGGCCAAACCTCTTACATTGCTGGTGAAGGCGACTTCCATCCAGCTCTCCTCTGCCCTCATCCAGTTCTCACACTCTCCCTACAGCCTGACTGGTGTTGTAGTGTCTGCCCCGTTCACCATGCTGCTCTGCCCAACACTCCCCCT
>NW_022196891.1:84324115-84325568 GCF_008632895.1 Mastomys coucha
CCATGCTGCTCTGCCCAGTACTCCCCCTACAGCCTGACTGGTGTTGTAGTGTCTGCCCCGTTCACCATACTGCTCTGCCCAGTACTCCCCCTACAGCCTGACTGGTGTTATAGTGTCTGCCCCGTTCACCATGCTGCTCTGCCCAGTACTCCCCCTACAGCCTGACTGGTGTTGTAGTGTCTGCCCCGTTCACCATGCTGCTCTGCCCAACACTCCCCCTACAGCCTGACTGGTGTTGTAGTGTCTGCCCCGTTCACCGTGCTGCTCTCTCCTCAGCTTGCTTTCTTACCAGCAGCTTTCTGAGTGATGGCTCAGCTTGTGACTCCCATGCACTGTAACATTGTCATTTGCATGGTTTTCCGTTGGCTTTCAAAGGGCGCCAACGGACAAAGGGACTAGCCTAAACTTGTTTACTGTATTTCTTTACACTTTTGTCTCTATAGGTTGAGATTTAATTTTACATTTCTAAAAGCCTTATTTTATAGAGAGAATAGAAGGAGTGTTTTGCAGTCAAATTAGTATAGGGAATGCCACATGAAGCAAGTTATGCATATCTGCAGTTCTCTGATGCATTAAAACAAGATTTATTGAGAGGAATAATGATTTTTAGTATTTCTTGGAAGGAAAAAATTCTTCCCTCTTTGCTTGCTTTGAAATAGGTTTTGGACCTCATATTTTGGGAAATGCTGTTGAGAATGTGTTTGAGACAGGGAATTAGGTCTTTATCCTAATTCTGCTCTTAACTCTATCTGATATAAATTGGTTGTAGGTCCAAAGTATTACAACATTCCTTTCCTTCGTTAAAGAATCTCTGAAGCAGGTCAAAATGAGTTTCTTCTAAGCATGTTTTTATGTTGAAAAAGAAGCAAAGTAGAGTGTGTATGAGAAGTGTATATATGTATAAATGTGTGTATGTATATGTGCACATAACTTACAGGGTTTAAGAATGTATAGTATTTGTCAGACGTACACGAGCATTCATTTTAAAAAAGAGCCAGCCTGTCCAGCTTACGGGAAAAGCTCAACCCCGTTTAGTTAGGTCCTGCCAACTTCCCAGAGGCAGTTACTGCCAACAATGCTATGTCAATCATAGCTTTACCCCCACCTACAACAATATGTTAATTCAGTAGTATATGGTTTAGGATGTATGTGCATTTTCCTATTGAATTGAATATTGGGCTTTCCCACCTTTTGACAGTTACAAACACTCGTCACAGAACTTTATTCCCCTTCAGTCAGTGTACTACAAACGGATGCATCTGTTCTGCCAGTTCATGGCTGAGATAAACCGTAGCTACAAACTCTGCACAGGTGACCATGTGCTGTGGGGCGATAAAGCAGAGTACAGGAGACAACATAGTGTAAGCCCCGTCACCTACAACTTACTGTAAGCCCCGTCACCTACAACTTAGTGTAAGCCCCTTCACCTACAACTTACTGTAAGCCCCGTCAC
>NW_022196891.1:84326111-84327370 GCF_008632895.1 Mastomys coucha
AGCCCCGTCACCTACAGCTTAGTGTAAGCCCCGTCACCTACAGCTTAGTGTAAGTCCCGTCACCTACAACTTAGTGTAAGGCCGTCATCTGGAAGCACACCAAGTAAATCAGGTTGAAGAGCGTGCTAAACCATGTTGAGTTGCTTGACAAAGTGACAGTTGTTTGTTTGTCTTAAAGTTACATTCATTTCTTTGTGTTTATGGGTTTGGGCACACTCATGCGCTGACAAGAGTCAGGTGGGGAGTGGAGAGACAAATTGTGGGATTTCCTTTCTTCTACCACGAGTGCCAGAGAGTCATCAGGCTTGGCAGCAAGACATGTCTACCTGATAGGCTGTGTCATACTAAAAGTTTTGCAATTGTAAATTTTATTTTTAGTACTTCAAATGTCTTAACTATATGTATATATGTCTGTCTGTACGTCAGTCTGAGTATGTGCATGTGAGTGCACTTGCCCCCAGAGCCCGGAGGCATCGGATCCCCTGGAGCTGAAGTGGTAAGAGCTGATGAGCTTGCCTGATAGGGTGCTGGGAACTGAGCTCGGGTTCTTAGCAGGAGCAGTACTCTTAACCGCCAAGTCATCCCTGCGAGCCTGGCTGGTTAATTTTAATCCCATCTGTACCTTCACATTTATATACTGCTGCCTACGTTCCTTGGTGTCTGAGTTCTCACGTTGGTCAGTCCTGTTGCTTTGCTTCCTCTCTATGGTGCACCATGTGTTGAATTTGAAGAACTCCACTCTGAACTCCCCTGCCACACACCTGTCTCAGGCTTTCACTATTTATTACACTGCTTTTATAGGCTTCTTTATAATAACCATTAAGCTTCAGAGTCCCCATCTTCCCTTACTAAAGCGTTCTTTATCACTTCTTACCGCCATCTTTTTCATCCCTCCTTTTAATGCTAATTTGCTTCTTCATTTCTCATTTGAAAACCAGGTAACCGAATCAGTTGTTTGATACCTATGAAGACACTGAAATTTTGCTCTACATTTAAAAAATAATTTTTAAAAATTATTTTTAGTTCTGTGTGTTTGTGTGTCTGGGTAGATATTTGCATGCAGGTGCAAGTGCCCTTGGAGGCCAGAAGAGGTGTTGGGTCCCTTTGAACTCAGTTAGAGACTGTGGCGAACAGCCTAAGGTGGTGCTTAGGGACTGACCACTGGTGCTCTGCAAGAGCCAGCCATGTACTTAACCCAGAGCCAGCCCCCAGCCCTCAGCCCTCCATCCCCAGCCCTCCATCCCCAGCCCTCCACCCCA
>NW_022196891.1:84327888-84367382 GCF_008632895.1 Mastomys coucha
CCCAGCCCTCCATCCCCAGCCCTCAGCTCCCAGCCCTTAGCCCTTAACCCCAGCCCTCATTCCCCAGCCCTCATTCCTCATCCCCCAGCCCCAGCCCCCTCCTTTCTCCTAGTGTTTATTTTGTTGATATTTCTTTGTTGCATTATTGGTCATTTCTTCAGCTCAATATTGTAATTGCTTGATTTTTCTTTCTTTTTTCTTTTTTCTTTTTTTGGTCCAAAATGTTAAGTCTATTCTGACTATCAAGAAGAATTACTTGTGTAGTTATCCTGTAAGGAGAGCTAGTGGCTTAATCATGTCTATTTTATCCAGTGGAATATGTAGGAGACTTAAAATGATTTCTTACCATCTATGTTATCTTCTAATGAATGGTGTACTCCCGTCCTCTTGCTCTGTCAGAGTGTGAGCCCTCCAGTAGTACCTACTGAAGTGTCTTTCTGTCCAGAGGTTAGCTGCAGTGAGGCACAGGTATCTAACACTGACTCCGTCACTGTACCCCTCACGCTTTGGTGACTGATTGACGTACTGGCCACTTGTATCCAGGGATCTTTGTACACATGCCATGTTGTGTCCTTTCCCAAGATACAGTGTAACTCATTGTCTTGTACCACAGTATTTTGGTGTTAGAACACATGTGGACATCAGCACAGCCTCTTCACAGATGTTTGGAATGAACATTTTTTTTCTTTTTCAAGATCAAGTGTGTGTTTTCACCTTTTATGCCATCATTTGGGGTTATTTCCTGGTTATATTTATCTTTCTGTACATTCTGATGTTGTTTTAAAAATCCAAACACATTTTCCATGTGCAAAAAATGCTGTTACAGAGAGCTCATCCTTTATAATCACTATTATTATGAAAAGTATTTGATGTTATGGGATTATGTTACTTGAGCTACTCATAATGAAAATGGATCATAAAATATTTGGTAAAAAACTTAAAAATACTAGAGAACTGTGAGTTATACCAATTGTATGGTTTTGGGAATGCCATTCTCTTAAAGAATATTATGCATTATTCATATAACTACAATTTTCTCCTTTCTGTGACAGAAAAAAGGCAGTGAGGAGTAGAACAGGACTAGGGTGACAAAAAGAAGAGTAATAGAGAAACAGGGACAGTGGACAGTGACAGGCTCAAGTCACAACGCCAGCCTCGTTTAGGATCCTCTCTGGATGGCATTGCTGTTAAAGCTGAGTGCCGTCTACCCCAGGCTGCCCTTAAAGCTGAGTGCCGTCTACCCCAGGCTGCCCTTAAAGCTGAGTGCCGTCTACCCCAGGCTGCCCTTCAAGCTGAGTGCAGTCTTCGCCAGGCTGCTCAAGGATGACCTTGAGCTTCTTATCCTCCTGTCTCCATAGCCCGAGTGCCAGGACTACAGGACTCCAATATACCTGGCCTGTGCAGTGCTGGGATCACTTGTGCCAAGCACGTGCACGCACACGTGCATGCACACGTGCACGCACACGCACACGCACACCTGAGCCTCTTCCTGCACATTGTTTCTGTTAGAGATCTCCCAGAGAACGTTTGCTAGTTATTTGCTTGATTGAGGGACATTGGTGTCTGAACACAAAGGAAGAGGGGTGGAGGTGTGTGCCACCATGCTAGGCTTAGTCCTTAACGTCTTTAGACTCACATTTTCCTCGTGGCTCTCCCCGTGGAGGCCTTGGCTGCAAGCTTATGCTTATATACTTTGCTTACCTGTCCAATGACGGCTTTGCGGTCTTTGGTTCTCCTAACATTTTGTAGCTTTGTTCGTCTAGGACTAATACGTAAACAGTGAAGGCAGAGGGAAGAGCCGTCTAGGGTAAAGTAGCGCCTCTTGAACTCATTTCTGCAAGTGACAGGGTTGTTACTGACGGATCCTGAGAAGCCTCACTTCTGACTTCTTAATTCAAGTGATGTGGAATTGGGCACCCCACTTTGCAAGTAGCCAGGCATGAGAGGGTAGCTGAGGGAGGAACAGAAAGAATGCTCAAAGTATAAGGAGATGATTTCCCAAAGAAGCTGCCTCTGGCCTGTGGAGAGAGAACACTGGGGCTGACCTCGCTGTCTGCCACCTTGAGGGAATTGCTTCTCACTTAGGTTTCTTAACCGTTGTTTTGAAGCAAGCCATCTCCCTCTTCTCTAAATGTAGAATTTGAACGATTTCCTTGCTAAGGGCGAGGGTGGGCTGCTCTTGCTTTTGCTTCCCAGCCGTTGCTGATGGCATTTGGAAGGAGGTGTAAGGCTGGCTGAGTAAGAAGACCGCTGATCAGTTCAAGTCAGGGTACTTTATATTAATGATGCGACTTATTAAGTCGTACTTGGGTACCAATAAGCCATTTATTACAGGAAATAGAAAAAGTTAAATTCTCAGGCTTACCTTTGGAAACCTCATTTCTCACATGAAAAAATGCTGAGTGAAACAAATTGTTACAGATTTTGTATCCTGCAAATGTGTGTCTTTATGTTTATAATAATATATATCAATAATACTAAGGTTATTATAGCAAAAAATGAGTTATTTTTTTTTGTAGTAATCCTTCAAAATCTGTTGTATACTATATGCTTAAGAACATCCTAATCTAATTGCCAAGTAAGGCTTCTGCCTCTGCCAGGACTTACGTCATTAGAATAAGGGGTACTTTTAGTTCTTCTCCTTCCCTTGTTTCATCTGGAAAGATCACCATAGTTGTAGCAATCCATAAAAAGGACATTTTATCAGCAGCAGATAGGTGGTGCCCTGGTTGCAGGGTTTGACAGTTTCTCAGTGAAACTCCATTTCTCTGCTGTTTGTAAGTATATTTCAGTAAATTTTATAAAGATTGTCTTAGAAATGACTTTAAAAGTAAGAATATGAATGGTCAAATTCCCATGTCTGAGGTTCACCTTTAGGTGTTGTTCAGCCCCAGTGTTATGTTGCAGCATTTAAACTCTTGATGATTTGTATGTGCTAAGTGCATAGATTTACTGCTGCAGTTTGAACATTTTTAAATTAAAATATATCTTTCATTCTGAATGTATTGATTTGCACATCTCTGTGTCAATATTAAGTCAAGCGAATTTTCCAATAAGTTCAAACTGATGTGGCAGGGCGAGCTGAGTGTATTAGATCTGCTAGAGGCTTCCTCTTGTCTGGGCTTGGGCATCTCTGCTTTCTTAGTTTTGATTAGAATTTATTTTAAAGATAGTATTCTAATTTAATAGCTTTTCCCCATGCCTCTTAGACATTTCGTGAATAAATTGCTTCTGGAAGGCTTAATGCATTCTGGGTATTCTCTCTAATGCTATTTTATAAAAGGGTGTAGGTAAAAATTTTACATCATTATAAGATATGTTATTATTTGGATTTTAATTGTGTCATAAGAGTATTTTTATAGGTGTATTTTGTAATTTAGGAGAAATTGTACTTAAAAGTGATAGCTAAGTAGACCCCATTAGTTCACTGGAAATATTAAATTCTTTCATGAAAGTTAAAACACTATACACAATACATCATAATTCCAAAGTGTACATCTGAATAAAGAGTTTATGTTGGGTTTTATGGGTGAGGCAGTGTATAGTTAGACTAGTGAAGAGCATTGTTACCAGGGGCTTAGTGTGGATGAGAGGACCACCCACTCTGCAGTGCACTGACAGAAACTGCCACTCCTGGCTCCCGAGGTCATGCTCCTCCAGGCCTTTATGTAGTCATTAGATTACCATCTTAAACACATTCTTGTGTGAATGTGTTCATATTCATGATGTGTCATCAATCCACCATTGGCTTCAGTAGACAAATGTCCTGGCAAACTTTTAATATATGTATGCGATGTGTGGTGAAAAAATGGCAGAGATGTTCCTCCACCAGGGAGACACCTGGCCGGTATGAAGACGCTGCTAGGAGAGACTGGCATAAGTGGAGAAACAGACCCAGAGACTCGAGATTTGTAAAGTGATCGTAAGGGGAAGGAAGGAGTGGTTCCCTTTAAAAGGTATTTGCACTGTTGCCTGATAATCATCCCACTCTAAACCAGTTCTTCCCAGTGCTTTTCATTCTCTAGCACAGTGACAACTGTCCTGTGATAGGAAACCTGTTACTGTAGATAGTACTCAGGGACCCGTAACCAGACTAGCATGTGCTCCTTGATTCTGATCAAGGAGCCCTTTAGCAATTTCAGTCCCTATGCAACAAAACTCAACTTTGTCTTTGAACACAGTAACTCGTTTCCGCAGAAGCACAGCTAACTGTTTATAATCTAAGGTTACCAAACAGTTTATAATCTGCTTTTGGATATTATGCCAAGATTTTACACCAGCATGCTCAGTTCACCTCCTAACACTGTCTGTAGCAGTGTATTCTACCCCGGTCTTACAAGCTGGCAGTGAGGACCTAGGTTCGTTATCTCCGCCTTGGCCATGAAGCATAGTGAATGGAATCCAGATGGGGCTGCATCTCCACAGTGCAGAAATGAAGCCTGGAGCACGGCTGTGTGCTCCTCTCCACAGGAATCTCGGGACCTTTAGTTACTGGAGTGGTACTGTCCTTGCTTTATAAGGAGAGGTCCTGTTTTGAAAATGCAGTTGATGACTTTTCTACCTTGAAGTATGATTGGAAATTTAAAAAGCAAAATTAGAAAAAAAACCTTTAGCTTAAATAGTATTTCTCACAGTCCTGTATTTATAGACGGTGCAGATTTCTAGTAATTCTTCGTTAAGCTGTTAATATGCACTTATATAAAATAATGTTCTTAAATGAATTTATGTGTACATTATCCAGTGAGCAGATATAATTTTTATTTTTCTAGGCATGCTATTGGCAGTTAACCTGCTTTTCAGGTTCCTGTGTCAGAATTTTTACAAAACTTTATGCAGCAAAACCAAAACAGCGTTAAAAACGCAGGGTGTGCTCACCCGCCGCGCTGCTGTGCATTCAGTCATCTGCTTAATCCTGCTCCTCTTCACATTGTCAATACCCATCTAATTCCACTCTAACAGCAGTAATTGGCTGATGGAGTAGAAGATATAGATTTGTTTTCTTGATGACTCCCTGACTTTCTTCCTCCTGTAATACTAATAGAATTCCAAATCCGTCCTGGTGCGATCCTGTCATGAGCAGGTCAACAGTCGTGTCAAGGTCCTATTGGAAAGCTCATAGCCAACATCTTAATTCAGACTTAGCTCTCTCTCTCACTTGTATGTGCAATTGTAAGCAATTTTTTTTTCAAGCCAGAACTCTCTATTATAACAGAATTCATTTAGTTCAAAGAGGATAGTTCTGCATGTGAATTATGTGACTGGCTACCCAGGAGTAAATGGAATATATAGAAATCTGGGCACCTCATTTGTGTGCTTTTATACATGTGTCTGTTGTCAGGTTATACAGATTGAACAAAATTTGGAAATCCTTTACCATTTTCTTCTTGTACCCAGATTTCATGTTACATAATTTGCAGTAATGAAACACGATGTAATGGTATGAAGTTCTAGGAACGTGTCCTCTGACATTAAGCTGGAGCTTCACCATCAGAGTATTGCTTGTCATGAGTGCTCAAGTTCTCCTTCTGTGATATGAGTCTGCATAATAAAAACTGAGGTCATCATGGCAAATGAACTTTCAAATGAGTAAACGGCTATGTTTGGGGGGAATATAAAATGCAAACAAAAGCAAGCCACGTACTAATACCTGGATATAGAAGTTTCTGTGCCTATGTGTGTGTGTTGACATGTGCACACATGACTCCCACATAGTTCCGATGTCTCTCCTCATGACTAATACCTGGATATAGAAGTGACTGTGCCTATATGTGTGTGTTGACATGTGCACCATGCCTCCCACATAGTTCCGATGTCTCTCCTCATGACTGATGGTCCACTTGTCAGCTTGCAGTGCAGGTGGGTTTAGCTGCACTCACCTTGTGGCAGATACAAATAGGTAATAACAACTTTAGTCTATTACATTTTTTTTAAAATTGGGTTTTGAAATGATTAGGAACCGACGGCAGATCGAGACAGAGATCAGAAGATGGAAGCTGTGAGCCCTTGGGTCTTCCTCAGGAAAGCAAAGCAAAGGCATTCTAATTGTCCTGGAACGGTTTGCACTTTGTCATTTGTCCCCAGACTTTCTTAGGATATTGAGGTCTGGGGCAGGCCTGTGCACTGCCGCTGTGTTTGTTTGCTTGTCCTTGTTACCCTGCAAGTGTAGAGATTGTACACATCCAGGCCGGGCTGTGTCACCACACTAATAGGTTTCTGCTACCCCTGGCTACTTGCTTGGAAGGCCAAAGCAATTAAATTGGAAGCACCTAAAGAGTCAGGAATGCTGATCTCGAGCTGTGATGCACTGATCTTTTACATCACTTGTGTTTTAAATCTGAGCCACCTGGCATTTTAGCCAATAAACCTAAATTTTTATTTTGGGTAAGTAAAATTACCTATTTCTGCATTTCTTGTAGAGAACAGTATTTTTTTTTTTAAACAGTATAAATCCAGATGGTTTTCCCTCAAGGGAATGATTTGAGTGCACTCAAAACAGCACATTTGATGTCATTTCATGCTTTTATTATGTAGTTGTGAGACATAAGAGTTAGAGCCGTTTTTCAGGGCCACATACAAAACAAAGGAAGAGCTCTCTGCCTGAACTGCCATTGTGTGAGCGGCAAACCGTGTGCCCGGTGGCATTCCGATCTCAGCTTTACAGAAGGAGAGACATTTGACTTTGACCAGGGCATTTGCATGTCTTCTCTTCCTCATCTGTGAGGATGGGAGCCCTTAAGTAGACCGCTTTTAAACCTGCCAGGAGACCAGTGCCAGAGCAACTGTAGCATCAGGCTGCTGCCTTCCTGCGCTCTGAGCTGTGTCTCAGGATGTGGGAGGTGTGCTTTAACATTTCTTAAATAGATGCAAAAGCCACCTTTGACATTTATTTGTATAAAGATACGTTAATTCTCGATTTGCAAAGTTTTCTTAAGTTTTTGTCACTAACACTTGCTTTCTTCAGAATTGTCACGCCCTCTAAAATCTGTGGCCGTGTGTGTGCCTAGGTGTTCAGGCCCCGCACAGTGCCTTATGTCTAGAAAGAAGCTACCTGGCTCTTTCCAAACTAGTGTGAGTTTCTTAGGGATCAAAGAGTTAACATAATCTCTTACCTTCTCATAGGTGGCAGTGTGGATGCCAGATTGATTTTTATATTTCTCTAGCCCCTGAATTTGATCTTGAGTTTTGCCCCTCTTTGTCGTGTCTTAGGCAAGCATACTAGGGAGGAAAAAGACCCGGAGCACAGAGACTTTGGCCTATTGCTTTGATATTTGCCAGGAGGACAGAAATGCTCCTGGGAAAGTTTCTGGAGGAGCCAAGTGGCTGTAACACGTCGAGAACGGCAGGGGGTGCTCAGAAGTGTTGGCGCCCTCCTCTCTGCTTAGGTCTGTGGCTGTTTCTTCTCACGTTGGTAAAGGGCTGCCCTGCCGCCTGCACTTAGATAAACCACTCAGTACTGAGCAGTCTCTAGGTATCATTGTGAGATCACCTAGTCCTGGAGCTCTAGGGACTCCAGTCATCTCTGTCAGTTCAGTCAGTCTCTGGAGCAGTTATGGCCTTGCTTCCATCTGAATTTCCATGGCCGCTTCTGGGTCGTAGGCTAGGGAGGGATCTGGGGAAACGAAGACCATTGAGAAAATCCTACACTGCATCCAAATGTTAGAAAATATCAGGAAGACAAATTTTTAGGTGGGTACACCGAAAAGAGCTCTGAATGTACCCTGTATTTGTCTTTGGCCATTTGCTCAGCATTGAACTCCTGCAAGGAAATGGTACCTGGTGATGGGCCCGTCTGAGATAATCAGTGTTTGTGACAGTAGCCTGACAATGACTCCTGCTGTGCATATGTGTTTAGATTATGTGTTTACTTGCTTTTGAAAAAAATCATCTTTTCTTATGCTATTTGTGCAAAGTAAACAGTTCTTGTGTTCTGTTCAAAATAATTCAGTAAATATATTTATCTAAGCCATTAATTAAGCTTTCTCTACATTTTGTTATTTGAGTATTAACATTTGAATGCAGTTTTGTGGCATAATTAATAGCCAGGTTATGTTAGCTATGAAAAGGACATCTAGCAGTTTTGACACTGGAATCAATTATAAGAAAAAAGAGATTTGTGCTACGGCCATAAGTAACTAGCAGTTCAAAACATAAAAACAGTCACCTTGGGCTTTGGTAACATAAATGACATTCCTTTTTCTCAATGTTTTACTTCAAAGTTTATGTAAGCAGCTCATCTGCTTGTCAGCCTTCTCTTTTTCTGCTTAATTAAATTTAGAAAATAGCTCTTTTCTTTTTTATTGGATCACTCCAGAGTTCATGTTTGTTGAATTTTTAAAAATAACATTTCTGTGTCTACGTTTAATGGTTCAGATACTTATCAGAGGTCATTCACTCTAGGAGAAAGGGGATGACATTAACTTAACATTTCTTCCCAACTTTACAGACTGTCTCTCTAATTAAAGAGTTGAAAATTGTACTAGTCCTTTGCGCTGAATAGCTGACATAAAATGCTGGCACCATGTTTTTCTGATTTTTTTTTTCTTCCTAGTGACCACAGTTATTTTAATGCTTTTAATGCAACATTTCCCATTTTTTCAACAACAAAGACCTCTTCAAATGTCTCACATTGCTTAATCCAGAGAAGCAGCCTGATAGTGGGGTGGATTCTGAGTGCACAAAGAGCTGCTGGAGGGGACAGAGAGGGCATCTTCTGGATAAGCTTCCAATACGATGAGAATGATAACAGATCTGCCACTTGTGCAGAAGACAAGCAAGCGTTTATAGCATCTGACTTTACAAAGTGTCATTTTAGTTGTTTGGAAAGCATATTTTAGATAAATGAGCTGGGAGCTTTAGTGTCAAACTGCCTTCTTCTATTTTGAACATTTTGTATCTCAAGATATCGTCACGTGTTAACATTTCTTAAATAGATACAAAAGTTAAGGTTTCTTCTTAAGTTTTTATTATTAACACTTGCTTTGCTCTGAATTGTCGCCCCCTCTAAAATATGTGGCCATTTATGTGACTAGTTTTTCACAGGGTCATATATATATTAGTCTCAGTATCTGGCCTCTCAGCCTTCATAGGTGAGAACTTCACAAGGATGTATCCCATATGATGCGTGTGTATTATACAGAGACTTGCTGGCACTGGAGAGATGGCCTGGGTTAAGAGTATATTCTGTTCTTGGAAAGACCCAAGTTTAGTTCCAATAGCCAAAGTGGGCAATTGAGAACTGCCCATAACCTGAGCTGCAGGATGGCCCAACATCTCTGGCCTGAGGTTAACCTGCGCTCACCACATGGAGACAGACACACGTATACCCATAGTCTATATGCACATAATGAAACCAATGCTTTAAAACCTTAGTATATAGCCAGATTGGGAAACATACACAAGAAAACAGAATTAGAATGCTGGTTGGTCATTTTGGGGCTTTGTGCAAATGTTAGTGCTCACTAAGACTGTTCCGTCAGTGAGGTTGTCGTATAGATTAGGGTATTATCTGATCCTGTGTGTGCCATAAAGCTGAAGGCGCACAGCATTCACAAGTGCCAGATAGGAATCTCTACATATACCCTGGGGTTGTTGTGTACTTACTTTGCTGTTTGTTTGTTTGTTTGTTTGTTTGTTTTTAGACAACACCTGGTACTCGTCTTACCCTGCCTGCCCAGTATATTAGAATCACAAATGAGGGCCGCTCTGCCCAGTTTAGAGTGGTTTTTAACAGTATACCTTTGTGACCAGACTTAGTGGAGATGAGCATCATGACCCAAGCTTTGCTTTTGTTTCTTCACTTCAGTGACTTGGAATCTAGCTTTAAAATAAAATTAGTCTAGTCTAGCCTCCTGGGGCGACACAGAAATCTTACCCAAGGCAAGCTTGAGTTCTTGAAGCTGTTTGGAGGCTGCTCTGGCCAAGCCTCTGTTCCCCCATCCCGCGATGACCAGAGGTTTGAATGAAGGGGCAGAGACGTCTTCCTCTCTCTCGGGTGGATGGGCCTTTTCTTTCCAGTTATTTTATAAACATTTCCAAGTTCCACACCTTTCTGGATATCTTTTTAAATGTTTGTTAGTGTTTCAAATGGAGTGCCCAGCAGTAAAGTATGTTGGGATATTTTTCTTTCATTAATTACTATAAAACAACCTTATGTCAGGTCAGTTCCAGGGTAAGTGAAAAGGCTTAGCATTTTGTAGATAGTTGAGCATTGTTTGAATTTACAACTAAAGCCAGTAACTTATTAAACTTGTGTCAAATAGGAGTTTTTCGTTTCTCTAGAGATGTGTGTATGTGGTGAATTCGTGAACTGAGATCTGTTACTTTTTAATGAACACTGAATTTCATGCTAAGGTTTCTGGCCTCTTGGTCCTGTTAGCCAGTGTGGTTCTGTGTAATCAGACAAGTGCAGCAGTATAGTTGCTTATTCTGATGGCTTAAAAACCAAATGCCTGGGCCTGAAGAGACCTGGGGATCATCATGCTGGCAAGAGGATTCCTGTACACATTCCACCCTGCATTTGCTTACCTCTGTCTAATCTCTGACTCAAGCTGGGGCCCAACATAGTTGCTCTGGCTACTACAGAGCCATCTGGATGGTTGGGAGCACCATGCCCCACCCTCCTCCAGGTAAGCAGCCTGCCTGCTGAGACAGTGGCCCTGCCTTTGAGAACTTCCTCTCTGTGAGCCCACCTTAGCCTCCCTAAGGAGCTGCTCCTTTCCTGCGGCCCCTAAACTCTTCTTTAAGAGTATTACAGTTCTGACTTTGTGGGCAGTTACTTTGCAGGCTTGTTAACATGTAGAGAAAACACACTTCCTGAATGATATTTGAACTGAGTATTTTTGTCAGGGATTTGAGCAGATTTGAAGAACATGGATGCACTCTTCTTTGTCTTGTAGAGAGAATTTAGACTAGAAATCATTCACAACAGAACAGCGAAGGCACTGATACCCTGTTGAAGTATGAGTGCATCATATCTGCTGTCTTACTGAACAATATACCTTCTCCAGGCAAATATGCTCAAACATTGACTGGTGAAACTGAAGCTGAAAGACTAAATCATTTACCCCAATAACAAATCTTTTTTCTTTTCTGTTCATTCTTACTTTAAACATTGTCCAACATAACTTAGATTACTTTCTGTTTTACTGTTGGAGGCTTTTCAGCAGCCCTGGTCTGAGTTACGGTCTCCTGCTGTCTTTACGGAGTGCGGATGTGTCTGTCCTGGTGTTTGCTGTTCATCGTTGGCCTCCTTCTGGAGATCATGTGTACTCACATACTCTTTCAAATTATGGGCTTATTTGATCCATTATCAAAATATCAGTCACAAACAACCAAATGGTATTATCTTCCTGCTTACTAAATGAAAGTATCCTTTGCTTTATTCAGTTTTGAACAGAGTAGCATGCCATTGTCTTTTCTGCAGCTGCTCCTAACATATTTAGCTGAATCAAACATGGTGACTAATTAAGCATGTGGGTTCTGAGATGTGGCTCTGCTCCTGTTCGTCATTTGGAGCAGTCGTGTGTTCAGTCTTGACCACTGCCCCTCTTGTACGTTTTCCCATTTCTAGTAAGTAGCAGTGCTCTTTTTGTGTGTGACTGAGTGACTCTTGTGTGTGGTGTAAACTTTAGCATCCTCCTCATTGCCATCTTTCATAGTCATTTCGTGCATTAATACATTTCTTATCATGTCTATTGAGTAGATCCACCCAGTTACCTTCCCCTTTGCCTCCTGCTCTAACAGCATTTGTCCCGTGGTGTCGTTGTTGAACCTTTGCCTTTACTGTGTTACAGTGTGTGTCCAAATCACACTGGAGTGGCCAAGTTACAGTTAGTGGAGAAAAGTTAGTCACATCTCTGCAGCTCAGCAGTACAGGACAGGGGAGTCCTCCACCAGTGTGTAAGACAAGGCTAATGTTCCTTGGACCTTGTCTGGACTCTGCTGCTCTTGCTTTTCTCTCCTCAGGAGTAGGCGCTCATGGCGGTAGCTCTTCCCCCCACCTGTAGTTCTCGTTCATTGAGGACACCCCGATGGTCTCCCTTTGCCAACTTGAAAACTCTAGTCTGTCTTCTTTGCCTTGTTTTCCCTCTCTCCCTCCCTCCCTGCCCTCCATGTGCATGTGTGTGCTATCACGTACCTTCTCTCCCAAGAAAATAGGTGGCACAGAGGCAGAAATTCTTAGTGTTTTGTTCACAGCTGTGTTCCCATAATGCAAAGCACTAGTTGATGCTCAGCAAACACAAAGTCAGTGTTTGCAGGAATGAGTGTACTCCATGGCTGCAGTGTTTTCTGCATCTTGAGATAACATCAAATATGTTCATCATATATTTTAATGGTTGCATAACACTATCACATAGCTCTAAAATATTCCTGTTTAGGACTCATTTTTATGCTGCTGTAAATAACAGTTTGGGAACATCTCTGTGACCTAAAGGTCTTTCCTCCCAAGAAACATGACACATGCATGTAATTATTTCCTTAAATCTGTTGCCTCAGTAGAATCACTTTACTGAAGACTGTAGATGTTAGATATTTAAAGCCAATGGGATGTTACAAATTTATCATCAGTGTCCGAATACATGTAGCATCAGACAAGTTGAGCATGGTGCATAGGCGTTGCCCCTGCCTTAACTGGGCATGTTCATACATTGAATGTGAGGGAAAATAATTTATGGGGAGATCCAGCTTTGGGAGGCTGCTTGCACCTCACATACCACAGCCTCACAGTTGCAGCGGCTTTAAGCTTTATAATAGATGAACAGAGCATTACAGTAGTGCTAATGCTGAGCATGGGTTGTAGAAGAAAGACCGGTATTCTTAAACAAAAGCTGGGTGTAATTAACACCTGAGTGATGCTTCAGCTTTATAGCTGTGCATTCATAGCAGTAAAAATCCTTTTAGTATTTAACGGTTTCCCTGAAAATAACTGTATTAGTGTGAATCTAAAAGCCTAATCTTCCAGCCACATGTTTCCAATAGAAACAATTGTTTTAATGGCCTTAGAGGAAATTGTGTGTTTTATTAGGACTAGAACTCTTGCACTATCAATAGTCTATAGTATCTCATGCACTGTGGTGTTATGGACAAACATAGACTCTCAGTGTTTTAATTAATCTTATTTATAATAACTTTTATAATCATTCTTTAAGCATCAGTTTAATGTTGCTTTTGGATGCATGCTTTTCTTGGTCATTTTTGAAGTGGTTAAAACTAGGTAAAATAGTAAAAAGGGAATGTAAGCTGAAGAATGAATATTTCCTTACTATTTGGATGGATGAATTAAATTTCCCTGTAGTAAACAGCTGCATCCATGGAGTGCATTCCTATGTTTCTGTGGACTATGTATAGCAATAGGATAATACCAGCGCTGCCATTGGTGTGTAGTGACTATAGCCAAGAACAGCTGTAATAGTAGGAATAGAATCTCCACCTCTCTAGCGAAGTGCTAGAGCACCTTAGGAAGGTGAGAGCCACCCTGTGGTGTTGGATTACCATGCTTAAGACCATGGTGGCTCACAGAAAACATGGTGTTAGCTTTACTGATTACCTTTTTTTTTGCTATTGTTCAGTTAGCTGAACTGAGAGTGAATGAAGTAAATCTCTGTGTTAAGAAAGGTTTCCTCATGGTGCTTTGGGAAGAGCTAGCCAGGTCCCATCTGTTTACTTTTCTTTTGTTCAGAATCACACAGGTCAGAGCACACAGAACACCATAGCACATTGTTTTGTTTATTGCTTTTTGAGCCTTCAATATATCCACTAGAACTTTTCTCCACCTGCAGATGTGGAGAGGTCGCTGTGTTATCTTAATGTTTAGAGAGAAGGGAGAAAGCCAATGTGTCCTGAGTACGGCCTGCTGGTTATGGTGTTGGAGTGACGTGTGGCCGTGGGTTGTGAAGTCTGCACGTGCACACTCTCCTCCACAGGCGTGCATTCTCCACGATCCCATTTCTGGGAATGGTAAACGGTTTACTTTGTCTTTGAAAATGTCTGTCAGTTTCTTGAAGAGTAGTCACATCTGTTTTCAAGAATGTCCCACCTGCACTCAGAAACACCTCTACATCCATTTGTAGCTGTACATTTCTGCCTTCTGAACCTTTCCTAGGCTTACCTGGGCTTGAGGGAGTAGGGAGAGCAGCTTGGAAATCTGAGCCAAGAGCAAGTTCTGAGTGTAAAACCTATGAAAGACAAGAAGTCACACACACATCTTTTTAGGCTAATTTCTTAAAGGTGCTTGCAGCAGCCTTTCTCTTGGCAGTGGGCTTTGGCACATTCCGTTTACAGCACTGCATATCCCTGCATATACTTTCTTGATATTTCTTTCTGCAAAGCCTCCCAAAATTATGGAAGAGATGCGAATTTCCCATCTTTGGTTGTTGCATCAGGATACTTTAGCTTACTCTAGTTTGGCCATACACTAGAGGAAACTTGTGCCTGAAAATAAGGAACGGTGACGTAGGCCATTGTGGCCAACTTTGATCTTGCTTTTTCTGTTGCTTGGAGTTAAGATTGACTCAGTGATGTAATGTGTGGAGTCACACTGAGTGTTTGCTGTGCTGCAGAAAACTAATGGAAACATTCACTTGGGGAAAGACAAATGGTGTTAAATGAGAAAACACACCATGAATTGCAAATGGAGCTGAGTTAATTTGTTGCTACAGTAGTGTTGCCCTACTGTTAAATGAAGGCTGTGTAATTATCTTGCTGGCAGAGATAATGTCAAAACCTCATTTCTCCTTACATGCCTCGTTTTTACATGAGGGCTAATTGAGCTGCAAGGTGACAGCCGATTAGATGTGGCCATCATCCGGGCCTTTTGCTCAGTTTGCAAATAATGCCACTTCTTTCTAAAGAGAGGACTTTCATCAGACATGAAGGGAGGTATTAAAGAAACTTCCAAAAATCCTTTTAATTCACAGTGCCTTTACTGTTTGTAAATTTTCTTGGGTAAATGGGCCTTCTTCCACATACCTTCTCTAGTCTTCTGACATCTATACCAAAAAGGTAAAGAAACATACTTTTGTAAGAAAATTATATTGTTGTTCAGTCAAAAGTTGTTTTCTGCTTTGTAGTATCTGAATGTTTACAGATTTTCAGAGGTTGGATATAAGATGTCTTCAGTTAAACTAATGGGAAAGTAATACTCTATTGATATTAGTCCTATTGATATTTAGATTTCGTCTTGGGGATATCTAAGACTACTGCAGATCTTTCCTTTCTCACAGCACAGTGTCTTGTAGAGGTGGGTTGTCTGTCTCTGTTCCTCTTGTTAACTTTGGTGCCTTCTGGGAGAAGGTAGACAGGACACTTTTCTACTAAGTGTCCCAAGAGGTGAGTGATGAGCTGGCAGTGGGCTATTTCTGTGGTTCCTGGTCTTCTGAAGAGAAGCTGGACACAACTCATTATCCCAAGGAGAAGGCTCATAGTGGCTGTATGCCCGCAAAAAAATGAGCTTTCTGCTGGAGAAACTCTCAGCTTCCATAGTTCTATAGAGGAGCCAATACCAGATTGTGTAACAAGCTTAGCAGCAAGGTCCCCCTGCTAAGGAGGATCAGAGGTTGAGGAATACAGAGCAGAGAGAAAGATTCTTTGGGCATGTGACACAGGTTAGCATGGGCCGGGTAGCTCTCCCAAAGCCAGGAACTTCCGTTTCGGGAACAAAGGCCAGCACCAGGAGCGAAGCATAATGCCGTGTGTTTTATGTATGCTTGGTGTGGGTTTGTTATGCACACTAAGAATGGGACCCACGGCTTTGTACTTTCCAAGCCTGTCCTGTCACTCAGCTTCATGTCTCACCACCCGTACCTTTATAGTTTTCTAAGTTTACTCATGGGATGAAATAGCAGCAGACATGCCTGGCCTTTCTTGAGCATTTCTTCAGTAACATGTGTACCATTTCCCTACAACCAGAGTCCTGGGTGCTAGGCATCTCTTGCCAACAAGAGGAATGTCAGCGGCAGAGAGCTCAGAACACCCTCAGGATTGCTCTGCTAAGCAGTGACAATGGTCAGAGCATGTCCCCAGGGCCGTTGTCTCCATCTCCAGTGTGAGGAAAGCAGAGCAAGCCAACTGTTAGCTGAGTAGTAAGTACACAGCCACGCGTCCTGTGTGCGCTCAGCTCCCCGAGGCTGGCTCCCTGCTCACTTATTCCTTAAAAGCAGGAGCATTTCCTCTGTCCCTGACAGTATAATTTTCCAGCTGTGTTCCATGAAGCTTGTCTCCTTGAGGTGCCTCGGGCCCAGAAGAATGTGCCAGTGACTGGTTTAGTGAGTAGGCATCCAGCCTGGCACGGCGACTCGTGCAGCTTAGGGTCTAAGCAAGGTGTGTATAAGAAAATTGCTACCATCTCAACAGTTGCACGCTCCTGGGCTCTGCCCTTTGAGTTGCTGTTTCTAGTTCAGTTTGCATGTGCGTATGAGCTGTGCATGCTCTTCCCCATGTGGGCTCAGGACAGGCTGTGCTCCTTCAGCACTGTTTGCTGCTGAATGTGCTAAGCTTCCCAAGCTCTGGACACATGTTTGGTCAGTTGGAATTGCTAGAGTTAAGCCAGACTCCTGGAGCACAAAGGCAGTTAGTTCCATACTTCCTATACCCTGGAGCTTCACATAGAGAACAATTTTTTGTCTCCCTGTGTTAGACACCAATGTTACTGATTAAAAAAATATCAACATTCTAACATGCCCAATAAATAAACTTGAACTAGGCCATTCCCAGAGATGCATTTCCCATGCTTCAGTGCGTGGTGTTGCCCAGCAGAGAGAGAGCCTGTGGTTTGGTTGCAGAAGGAATTCTACCACTGAGCCGTACCTCCCTTCACAGTAGTGCCTGAGCTTCATGCTCTCCCTGGCACCTCCTGTCCCTCTTATGGGATGAGGATAAAGATGACAATTCATTTGATGCTTTAATTCTCAAATTTTCTGTCTTGGCTCAAGTGAAGTTTAGACTTCCTGAGCTTTGTCTCCTCTGTGCTCTGAGAACGTCCTTACCATAGGCAATGCCAGTTTTAAAGATCTTAAAAATAGAGCTGTCTGAGGAAAAGGTGAAAATGAGAATGTTTACTGATCAGTATTCAAGTACAATTACACTCACAGTAAATCAATGAGTCTTACCCTGGCAATGTGTGCAGCACAGGAGACAGTCACCGCTGAGCATGGTGGTGTTGCCCACACCATGTTCCCGTAGGAGACAGTTCTCTGCCTCAGTTGTCAGCACTGCAGGGCTCTCACAAAGGTCATATAAAACTAGGTGAAAAGAGAGGAAGAGGAAGCCAAGAAGACATTGCAGCCCGCTCAGGCCTGATGGTGACAGATGACTTAGGGTAGAGCTCTTCTTCAGGACTTGTGTCTGTCTTCTCATCTCTCAGATTCTCCTGAGCGAGCATAGTCTCTCAATGGCACTGAGGCTGATGCCCCTCCCCCCTCCTCTTCCACTTCCTTTTCCTTCTCCCTCTCTTTCTCTCCGTCCAGCCTGAGGTCCCTTGAGATTGTGCTGCTTCATGCTTTTACCCCACCAGCTGTCAGTCTGTCTACCCTGGGAGTCCCTTGACCAGCATGCATGTTTGTCAGCCTATGACATAGGTAATGAGAGTCCTGTGCTATTGAGCAAAAAAAAATCATGCAAAATGGATAGTCGAAGTAACTCTCCCAGCACTTGGGAAGCAGAGACAGCTGCATCTCTGGGAGGTCGAGGCCACCTTGGTCTACAAAGTAATTTCAGGACCAGCCATAGCTACATAGTGAGATCTTGTCTTTAAAAACAAAGAGAAACACTTTCAGGGGATGCTGGCTAATTCTCAGTAGACTACTAGAAGAGTTTGGCTTCCCATGCCATAGATACAGAGGGGCCACTGGTGGTGACTATGGGAACATATCTGTAGTCAGAACATATCCTAACTTCTGTTGAGGAATTCTGACCGGGGTGATACATTTATGCCTTGGATGAATTGTACACAGTGTGGGGGTTTGGTTTTGGTTTGTTTTGTTTAATGTTTTGGTTTGGTTGTGTTTGGTTTTGGTTGTGTTTTGTTTTGGTTTGTGTTTTGGTTTTGGTTTGGTGTTTTATCTGCTAGCATGGTTTGATGTCTTGATCTCATACCTAAAACTGCATGACCCGTTCATCTCATTTACTTTTTCATATAACCACTTTTCCAGTAATAAAATAACTCTTTTTCATTGTGAGGTTTTTCTGTAATACGGAAGAAGACCTGATTTGATTTGAAACTGATTGATTGTCAATACTATGCTGGAACATGCTTGTAGTCCTAGCACTCTGAAGGCTGAGGCAGGAGAGTAATGATTGCAGCTTAGCCTGGGCAATATAGCCAGACCCTGTTTCACACACAAAAACAGAAAAACTAAACAAAAAGTACCACAAAAATGTCTAATTACCTGTTTAAATCAATACAGTTGTATCTTTTACTGAGGCAAAGAGATTACAAAGCAGTGTGGTCACAGTGGGTAAGACACCCATGACTTGAGGAAAGAATATGGCTTGAGTCTGAAGGGAGAGACTTGGTAGGCAAGTGAGCAAGGTTCGAACTTCTCAGCTAAGGGTGAGGGAAGAGAAGGGAAGAGGATCACATGGGGTCTCCAACTTGGCTTGCGCTTTCAGCTGCCTGGGAGCCTCTGCTTTGCCTTTTTAGTGAGTGACTGTGGCTTCTCTAGTTTTAATGGTATGAAATATGGAAAATGTAAGCAAGGGAGCAATCAGTTTAGTTTCTTAAAGAACACATGCGAAAAGACAGGCATTAGAAGATAGGACGGACAGACCTGTAGGACGGACAGACCTGTAAGGTCAGCCCTGACTTGCGTGGGAGTCAGGCTGACGTGTGGGGTACTTGGTGATAATGACAACGAATTTGATAATTATTCCACTGCCTCTTAATGTGATTGTAAAAGTCCTATGACTTCAGCTAAGATGTTTAGTCCACACTGTATGTTAAGTAAGGTGCTAAATATTAAAATAATATTGTCTTTATTATACATAGACATCCTCCAAGACAGTAGTTATCATTTACTGAGCAGATGAAGTAATTTCATCTTGAGAAAGATAATGATTTGTTCAATGCTGAGGAGCCAGTCTTTCATGAACTGTGTTTTTACCATATTCTGTATGGGTAAGCGACTCAAGTCTGTACTCTTCTTCAGTAATATTATTAACATTACAAATGATTAGTATCGTGTTAAATGGGAAATTGATGCTTTGGGGGAGTCAGTCATTAGAAAAATGAATAGCTTGAAAATTGTACGATATGGATTACAATTCAGAAACATCTTAGGGCTTCAGCTTTATTAATTTATTAAATGGTAATAAAGCTTACTTATCTTATTGTATGAATAGCATGCAGTGAAATTTTTAGGATTTCAAAATATATTAAAAGATATATTAATGGATGACTTGGCTCAGGGATAGAAAGATAAACAAAAAGAATAAGAAATCCAAAGCAGAGCCACTCAGGTAGTGCATCTGACATATGATGAAGATAATATTACCAATCAGAATGCAAAGAATGTACTTTTTAATAAAAAATAAAGGAACAATCAGTTATCCATATGAGGGAAATGAAATTGGAATCCCCACCTCAGAGCACATGAGAGAGTTGACGCCGAGGGCCCTGAACACGTTAAGGGCGCAGCAAAGCTGCGGCATTTGAGAGTGGCCGTTCTAGGTAGAGTGACTGCAAGTGCAAGCGCAGCATTCTTAGACGAAAAGAAATTTAAACATGAAGAAAGAGCTTCTTTCTTAAACCACGTTAGGATTAAGAACTTGTGCATAGTGAAAGGAATAGCACATACGTGCACACTAAACTATAGTCTGGGAGAAGCATTTTATACGAGTTAACGCCTCTGAGATGGATGCAAAGACAATGTCAGACGTTTCACAAAATGAGACAGCATAGAGGCCTAGTCACATGAAGTCTGTTTGTCTTAGTTGGAAGTGAGGAACTGGATTTGAAATCACAGTGAAAAACACCCATTTCCTGTTCACCAGAATGCCAAAAACTAAAAGAGAATGGATACATTGTTATCCAGGGAGAAGCAACAGGGCCTTGAAATGTCTCTGGAAGTGTGTGATGAACCCACTGCAGAACCAGTAAAGCAGCCACTGAGCATAGACCCACACATGCACCATGGCCCACAAGGAACATACCTGAAGCAACTTGTGCTAGGAAATATGTACAGAAATGTTCTTAGATGAATCTAATATCTAATCACGTAATGTCAGATACCACATATGTGAATCAGCAGAATTCATTTATTGAAACACTGTAAAATGTAAGGGAAAAAAATCCAAAACAAAAGCAAAATTAAACCCCACAATTGCATGCATCACATTGACGAATCTCAAGTTGTGACATTGGAAGAACAAAAGGGTAGACTAACACATGCAGGAGAATTCCATTCACTAACACTTAGTGATTGGTTAATGTACAACTGTGCGAACAAAACCAAAACAAATAAAGACTGAATAAACTGTGATCCATGGTAGCAGTAGGCCCCAGAAAGGAAGGAGAAAGGTATACATTAAACAGGGAATGGAGGACGGCTCTGGGTGCATAAAGTCCAGATGGTGGCTCAGCCTCTAGTTGTTAATCTGTGGATTTTCATACAGCCTCAAACATGCACACTCTTAACTTCACAGTTGAAAAATTCAAAACAGCACACTGTGATTGGGATACATGTTTGGACAGGTCAGAGGTAAACTTGCTTGGAAAAAAATAAAAGGTCTTAATCAACTTATTCTATAACCCCAGAATCTGGTGAGATTCTCAAAGAGTCAGTCCTAAGATTTTGAAGATGCCTGGGGGACTCCCCTGTGGTAGGGGTCAGAAGAAAGGACTTAAAGAACTCTGGCTAAGTCCAAGCTCTGCTGCTTAGCCCATGTGACTGTAGAGAAATCTCTCCCCTCTCTGAGCCGCTGGTCCCTCTCCATGGAGTAGATACACTAGTAACTTTACCCCTACCTCCCCAGCTCAGGAGCCTGAGCATGAGAAAGGGACTGGAAACTTCCATGCGGCACACAGGTGCTGGTTACAGATGTGTAGGAGTGAGACCTGCAGCACCGCTCTCTGTGGCTGAGCTCACTGGGCATGTCGACTTTGGTTTGCTAGGGCTGGTCTGAAAACTAGGTGATTTTTAAAATCTATTGTCCTATTAGTCTGCTCTGTCTGCAGGCTTTCCCAGACCCCATGTTACCATGGGCAGGAGAGTGACTGAGAAGAAGGGCAAGCATTACATCTCCCGTTACTTTCTATGGTGACAACCCTGAGCCATTGGGCCTAGGCATTACTTGATGTCAGTTCCATGGTATTGTGTGGATAGAAGCATTGCATTGTGGGCCTTTGTTTTCTTCCCCCTTTTTACTTCATTATTACCCTGAAGTTAATCAAAGTGCCATTAAAATAGGGCCAGAAATGTAGAGGAAATGGTGTATAGTTTTCCAGTCTGGTGTTCCCAGGAGAAGAAGTCTGCCCATCGGAACTGACTGTGTAACCAAGCTGGTAAGCTAGCACGTGGCACACAAAGACTTATGCTAGACTTTGCAGGCGGAGACATCCCACCCAGAGCTTTGATTGTCCTATAGCCTTATAAAATGAAACCACTGAGTATCATTATTGTCTGGGGAATAAGATAACATACGGATAATCTTTACAAATAGTTGGGATTTTATATTAAATTATGATTCTGGCTTGCCATTTTCTGCATTACTTGCCACACTGACTTTTCAAAGAACCTGGAACAAAAAATACTATCTCAGTAAATCTTGGTTTTAGAAATCCATTAGCAGCAAGGATGTAACAACTAAGTAATGGCATAATATCAAGCAGGAAAAGATTCAGGTGCCATAAATCCTGAAGCCATCTGTACACTGAGCAAACTGGCACATGAGTCATGTGCTTTTAGGAGAGTGGAAATCATATAAGCTCCTACCGTCCGTAGCCTGACTGTAAAACTTGAAAGTGGGTAGTTTAGGCCAGGGACCTGAAAGCCTCTGCTGGCCCTTTGTAGTCAAACGAAGATAAAACCAGCAAACAGAAGGACAGGCATTTCAAAATCATGCACAGTCATGTTCATTACTGTTTTCCCCTTCATTTATCATAGTAATATCAAATCAAAATGGACAAGGATTTCCTTATATTAAAGTAGAATCCAGTCTTCACATTTTATTTTAGCTGCCTCATATTATGAAAGCATAGTTTTTAATGTATTACAATTTACCTAGTTTACCGACTTCTTTGAGAACATTTGACAGACTGGCTTAAGTTCTGCAACTTGGAAGACTGTAGTATTAGGTTTTGTCGAGACTCAATGCTTCGTGCCTACAGCCCTTTGAGTAGGAACTGTGACCTTCACGTTCAGTGGGCTCTGGAAGGGTCACTGCCTGTTCTTTGTGACTGTAACCTTGTAGTGTTTGCTTTAGTTCAGGCTGTCCCGGACAGGAAGGTAGTGATGTGAACGAGACGGCCGGAAACGAGAGTACAGAGAAGGCTTTCCTTCTATGCCCCCGACACCGTGCTCACGTGCCCTAGCTAGTGACCTCGCCATCTCCTGAAGCAGGTGGACATGGCAATTATAGCTTCGGCCACTGTCTTGAACTTTCCGTAGTAGGTGATGAATTGCAAATGGCTAGACCCTCTGCACAACAATAAACTCAAATAAATCTTCAATGTGTAATAATGACAAGACAGAAAGACTGGCAGCTATAACAAGGCTCCCGTTGACACCTACTTTACTGTAGCCTTGATATCCATCATTATCAGCTGAAGCTAGCCCAGGAGCTGGACAAGAAGGTCCGAAGAAGGATGAGTTGTTTGCGCTGAAGCGTCCAGTTGGTCCCATCTGGACGGGAGGAAATGGGAATTTTTTTTTTTTTTTTGTGCCTGTTCACGAGGCCCGCACTGTCCATCATTTTAGGCGGGTATCTGATTACTTCATGCTGCAGACAATATGGCTTTAGACTGGTGGGTTCGCTTTTCTTACCTCAGCATCACATTTTTACTGCTTGGGAGGTTTTGGCTACTTTTAGGCTATGTGCAAATCCCATTCTGTTTATGAAAGCTGAGCTAATGATATCTTCCACTAATGACAAGTAATTTCTCAAAGGAGAACATGATTTTAATCCGGTATGAATCACTGCTGAAATCTGTGTTCTGAATCATTTGCATTTCCTTTGTCAAATATGTGTATTATTTATTGTTTCTTCAGTGAAATGCATATTACCATTTTTAATTTTCAGAATAATAAGGTAGGCAACACATAAATTATGGTGGAATACTAAGTTTTAAACTCTCCCTAATGTCCCTAAATATCATGTGATTGTTGATACATGCAGTATATATATTCTTCCTGCCTAGGGCCCTTCTGATAAAAACTGAAAGCAGCACTGTATAATTTAAAATAAAGCTGTATTATCGTGATCCTTCGGCATTTTATCTTTGTGATAAGAATAATCAATATATGATCCTCGGATTTATTGGTCTTAGGATCACAGCAATTTAAAAAGCTGGACTGTATTCTCTGGGGTGTTCATTTAAAGAAGGCTTCTAATTATGCACTGGCTTGTGTGGGCATCACTCTGTAGTGCACACTTGCAGGCTGATAAACCCATAGATGATTGCGTTTCCTGTTAGGCAAAGCCATTTTACAAACCTCATATGGCATCTCCCCGAGTGTTTTTATTGCCCATTTCCATTTTCTACCCTGTAAGAAAGTTATATAGGCATTTTTTTACATTTTTAGATTTAATGTTTGTCTTTTAAGAAAAATGAACTTGTTTATTGATAGTAGAACCCTTTGGGCACTTTGGCTGTTGATTTATAATGTTGTTGTTATTATCATTAAATATATATTTTTAGATAAAGCAATCATTACATAAGTCAGATTCAGCTCTGAGATGATGGAAAGGTGAGGCTCCTGAGGTCTCTGTTTCCTGGGACCGCAGGTTCTCCTGGAGTTCAGGCCGACTGACACACCATCCTTCATTTTGTCTTTCCCTCATAATAAATCTCTAGGCCTTGAGGCATCAGACGCATGCATGCAGATTTTTAGTGTCTAGATGGAATAACAACTTCCAGTTCTGATGCCGGAGCATATTGTAGTTCATCTCTGTAGAGCCGGCTTCCCCCAGTAGTGACCACATGAAAATACATGTCAAGAACACTGCTTGCTCCTATTGAAACTTAAGCAATTTGTTTTCAGACTGTGAGCAGTTTCAGCCTATTTTTGGAATCCCTTTGTGGCCTGACCATTCTTTGCAGCGTAATTTATGGTGGCACTATAACATATGGACTTTTCATCACTGTCCACCCCAATTCTCAGCTGAACCTGGGCTCGTCTCTCTCTGTCCCTGGCGGCTCCAGCCACCACCTACCTCCACTGACTGGAGCAGGTACACCAGCCTGCAGTTTGCATTAGGCCATATAGACATTCAGCTAGAAGAGTTAGTAAAGGAAATATGATGGGATGCAGCTCGAATAACATACTGTGTATGTATGGCTGTGTCCCAGAAACCTGTTTCAAGAACCCACTGAGCAGTAGCTAGAGTACCCTTGTGTGCACCTGAGCTTCAGTGGCACGTTAAGGTTTGAGCACACACACAGCAGTTGGGTTTGGTGGGGATTCACCCAAGCATCTTCAGGTATCTCACAGTGACAGTCACTGCTTGAGACAGGTTCTGGTCAAATGAGATGTTACTAGGATTTCTCTTGATCTTTAATGGTGACAGTTATTTTCTGAAGCATCTGAGATAGATTTTTAGAAATTAAGTGACTCATGGGTGATAATATATGACCCTAGATGTTTTGTTTTGCAAGCATGCTATTTTAAAAGCTGTGTGACAAAAGAAGCCAACCCTCCAAACACTCATCTCCCCATTGTAAAGCAGCACCGTTCTAGCGCTTCACCAAATATACCCCCATTCAGTGTGTGTGTGTGTGTGTTTGTGTGTGTGTGCGTGTGTGTGTGTGTGTGCATGTGTGTATGTGTATGTGTGCATATGAGTGCATGTGGGTATGTGTGAATGTATGTGTGTATGCATGTGTATGTATGTGCGTGTATGTATGTGCGTGTGTGTGCGTGTGTGTGTGTGCATGCGTGTATGTGTGCATATGAGTGCATGTGGGTATGTGTGAATATATGTGTGTGTGCATGTGTATGTATGTGCATGTGTGTATGTGCGTGTGTGTACACACGTGAGTGTATGTGTGTGTATGTGTGTGTGCATGTGCATGCGTGTATATGTGTGTGTGTGTGTGCATGCATGCATGTGTGTGCATGTATGTGTGTATGTGCATGCGTGTGTGCGTGCGTGCACATGTGTGTGCGCGGGTGTGTGTGCGCGTGTGTGTTTGTGCACGCACGCATGCACGTGTGTATTTATCAGTTTGGACCCTTTGATGAAGGTTTGTTACTGTTTGCAGGGTTGGACTTAAAGACCAGAGGTCTGGATGCTTTCTATTCATTAGCCTAGGTGGCTAGACTTGCCTCTGGGAAGAATCTCCTAAGATTGTGTTAAGAGAGAAACATAGAGTGCCACCTTAGGCTGGACACCCCTGGGTGGTCTAGGGATTCCAAGTGCTGCTGTATGTAGCTCTCATTCACCTGCTCTAGAGTGTCTGTCCATACCTGACCCTGAAAAGGAGATGGAGGATCTCAGGGGTAGTGTGCTGTCAAGCAGCATGGCCACAGGGCCTGCTCAGGCCTGCTCTCTCACTCCATGAGTTTACTGTGCTCACCCTCCTGGTTGCTGCATGCCTCTCTTTCTTTGATGATTTCTGAAAATGGCATATGTCCTTAATAACCTAAAGTTTCTGCAGTGATTTTGATTTCAAGTTATGAATCTTTACACAAGTGAATAACCTAATTTGTGTGTCTGTGCAAGTAGAAATTTTCTGTAAAATGCATCATTTTGTGATGTAGCTATACATACTAATAATGCAATTACATATCTTAATCATAATCACAAAAAATACATACAATATCATTTTTGCTTTTATCGAATATGTATGCAATAAGATAAAGCAGACAATAATTTTTGACTTGGTAGTAGAAATTAAAAATTGCTTCAAAAAATATTTCAAATATGAATGAAGCTCTCCTTCATGCTCCAGAACAAATTTACTATTTGCTCCCATTACTGGAACAGCCATTAAGTGTTTTTATTTAGTTTCATTTATAGATTCTTGCAAAATAATTGTGTAAACCCTTAAAAAAAATTGTGTGTGGGTCAGCATTCACTGAGAGCCCCAGCTGATGGGACCTAACAGTACCTGAGTTTTATGTTTATAGTCAGTGTCTCTCCTGTGCCCTAAGTGATTGTTATATCCCTGTGCATACTCCTCATTTGGGTCTATAAAGAAAAGATTAACCACTGAGGCCCCAAAGCTCTGCCACAGATTCTGAGTCAGAGATGCTTGATCTTTCTATCAGAGAACTGCCAGTGTGTGCCATCCCAGTACATGATGTGATGTTTAGAGAGATGAAATTCTTACAAAACTGCCATTTAGGGAACAAGAAACAAAAACTTAGGATGACTAGTGCAGACTTGTGCTACAGGGCATATCTGTTAACGAGCGAATCAGAGAAAATGGGGTTTGAGGTTTGTCCATGGGTCAGTGCAGTGGTGTCAAGTCTTATGCATTGTTTTGCAGGACAGACTCCCATCTAGATTTTAAATCTAGATGCAGTGTTTTTAAGCTTGTCTCTTCTGTTTCTCCGTCCTAAGCACCCCTGCCCTGGGGTTACCCCAGATCCTATTGCTGGCTGTGAAGTCCATCTGCATGGTGGGGTTATAGTTGTGAAGTCCGTCTGCATGGTGGGTTATGGTTGGAGTTGCTCTTGGTGATGACGTGAGGACCTGAACCAGGGCCTCAGCCCTGCAGCTAGGCAAGCCTTTTACCAACCCACAGCTCTGTGGAGCTGAGTGACTAGTCAGAGGCTAGACAGTAATTAGCTCTTGTAGATGCTCGCTCTGAGCTGGGACTCGGGTGGATCGAACTTTTCATCTGTATCTTAGGGTCAGGGATTGAGAAGGTAGAAGCTATGAGTTAATATTTTTCCTAAATATTCATCTTTCCATACACAGAAATGGGATTTTTCCTTAAAGAACTATGTAAAAGCAGTGCTTACCATTTTAATTGTTCAAATGTTAGATATTAATCCTGAAACGTATTCTGGTATGTAAGTGTGGTAATATGGTAGGAAATCCTGTAGTTGAAAGGGCTATTTGAATTTACAGTTAAATTTTAAAAATCTTGATTTACGTTATCAGTTACTGTTCCTCACTAGTAGCTATTAATTAAATTAATTTCAGTATGGTGCCTAGCCCATAGTAGGTGTTCAGCACAATGATTGTGTAACTGAACCAGAACATTGTAATTGTGGCCTTAGATTAGAGCTTCCTGGCTGGAATTTGGGGCCTTAGTGGAAAGCTCAATATTTGGAAAAGAAGCAGCCTTTTGTAGTGTTAGAGCAGTTGGTGTAGGAGAGAGGGGCCAGCAGCTAGCACAGCGAGCCGAGCGGTTCACCAGTGTTAACTCTTGTGATGACTGTGTTTGTTTCTTAAGAGGAAAGGCACACCTCCGTCAAACTAGGATGTCTTCCAATCTGGGCAAAACGTCTCACAGACTTGGATGTAAATGACTGACTCCTTCTGTAATCTCCGAAATATTCAGATTATTCTTTTAACCATTGATGTCTCTGATTTTGTATAGACTGAGCAAAGCAGGTGCCTTAGTGTTTATAGCATATGCAATCATTCCGTTCTTTGTGATGTAAAAACACGCTAGTGAGAGACTCTTCCTTTCACAGGTGAGAACATAGAGCTAGTAGCATGCATTCATACCCACAGTGCATAGCTCCCATTGGCTAGCCCACAGCCTAGGAAAAGTTACTGAATGGGAGGATTGGGATTATAAAGTTTGCAAGCATCTGCTTGACACTGTGCCCATGCTCAGCATATGCATGCTGTGCAGCAGCTATGTGAAACAATGTCTCCTTGCTTGGCGCTTTACGGTCTATAGAACTATTTACTTTATGCCATTCTGGTTTTGTGTATAGGAGTCATGAAGAAAACCCCATTTTGGCACCATGCTCCCTTGTCTTCTTTTTGTAACTGAAATGGCTCTGTACCATATTTAACAGGAAAACTGCATAGCGTACCGCCAAGAGATCATGCTTAATAGAGACCCCAACATCTGCCGCATCAGACAAAGCCTTAAGACATTCAGTGAAGGGTGACCATACTCTTCCTCTCCTTCTCTTGTGGGCAGACGTAGGATGTGCTGTGTATCGGCATAGCTGCACTTGGATGTGCTGTGTATCAGCATAGCTGCACTTGGATGTGCTGTGTATCAGCATAGCTGCACTTGGATGTGCTGTGTATCAGCATAGCTGCACTTGGACGTGCTGTGTAGCGTCACAGATAGCCTGCAGTGGGTAGGCCAGGCTTTGCCCTTGAAGCTAATTACCTGTCGAGAGTCTCCCAAATGCCCGTGGCCCTGTCCACTGCTGGAGCCCTTGCTAGTAAGGGTGAGCCCCTCATTGTGCTCCCTGGCCACATCTCAGCCAATTTAGTATTTTTTCTAAACAAAAATAAAAGTAGCACCTTCAAGAAAAAATAGATACAATAGAGTCGTATCAAAAGCCCCAAGATATATTGTCTTTGACCATCTATGCCTCAGCCATATTTAATCACCCCCAGATGTGCAGCTGGGGTGAGAGAGAAGTGTACTTGGGACACTGGTCTTCAGCAGTGTGCCTTGGTGGAGTTCTGTTCTCTTTTGTAATTGGTTTTCTCCCCACTAATATGAGTGGGACTTCTTGTCCTCTGCCTTTTACTGGCCATCTGGTCTTCTGATAGTTGCCACTTGGTTTCTGGGAGGTGCGTCCAGTCTTCCAGATGTCCGCTTGTTGGCCTGTCTCCCCTCCATGTCTAGTTTGGGAGAACTGGCCTGTGTTGAGGTTGAGGAAATGATCTGAGAGGAAGAAAGACCTTTCTTTCCAGCACCACTAGCCACTCCCTACTTGAGAAAACTTTCTTTCTGGGGACGGCTCACAGTGGAAGGTCCTGCCGAGAAAATGGACTCTGAGGTTTCTGCTGAGAGGTTCTCCTCAAGAGGGCACATCCGGCCACTCATCTGTCGGAGCTACACATGGCCTCCACGGCTGTGGTGAAGCCAATGGCTTGTGCTGGTCAGGACTTGGCACATTTCTTCTGTGTTCATATTCACCTTTTATGTGCAAAACCTCTCCCATCTTTTTGGCTGCATTGTTTCAAAGCTTTGGCTTACCTTGAAAAGGTTTTAACAGCAGCATGGAGTTCATGTGACCTATAGTGAATTCTTCCTGAGATCTCTCTGGTCCCATACTTATCACTGGCTAGAACCTTGCTCCCTAGAACTTGCCAAACCTGTGCCTTGTTTTCAGCTTCCACACCTGTCTCACCTCTCAGATCAGGTCCGTCGACTGGGGTTGCACAGTTGGGCCATTCTGCAGACCCCAGGTTGACCAGATCCTGTCCACATCCTTGCACTCAGGACCGTGTCTGTGATGGACTAGAGTACTAGGAATGGCGGGAGTCGGTCAGAGATGTAGACGCAGCAGCTCAGCTCTCAAGCCTTAACAATGGGAAAGAGCTTTCATGTGCCAAGAGCCAGAGTCCCCAGCTCCTAAGAGGAAGAGGAGTTGCCATTGCCCAGCCATAGTCCTCACAGCCAGATTCTTACCTCGTATTGTACACTCTTGACCTTCTTACCATCGGCTTTTTACCCCAAAGGAGGTTCTTTCATTTTAAACATCTGTTCATTCATTTGCTCGTTCATTTGTTCTTCCTTTCTCTCTCTTTCTCTCTCTCTCTTTCTCTCTCTCTCTCTCTCTCTCTCTCTCTCTCTCTCCCTCTCTCTCCCTCTCTCTCCCTCTCTCTCTCTTTCCTTTTTTCTTTCTCTCTTTGAGATTATAAATATGTAATTTCCCCCTTCCGTCTCCTCCCTAGAAACCTTCCAACACACCTGTTCTTGTTCTCTATCAAATTCATGGTGTATTTTTTCATTTATTCTTCTCTCTCTCTCTCTCTCTCTCTCTCTCTCTCTCTCTCTCTCTCTCTCTCTCACACACACACACACACACACACACATTTCCAAAGTACTTGAATACAACGTGTTCAGTGTGTAATGTTACTTATATGTATATCTTTACTGAGCTGATGACTTAGTTGGTCTACAAAACAAGGAAAAGGTTGGTGGGTATGGAAGTCATATGCACCGTATAAATGAACTAAAATAGAACAGAGAGGGTAATGTACTTTATTCACATTAAGCTGATATGGTCTACCTGTAAGCTTTGTGTTTCAAACTTGTAGCTGAGATTATTATGTGATGTAGCACATATTATCAGACCCATTGTTTCTAGGTAGTAGATGATAAATATATTGATCTGTATGAACTAAAGAATACAATTTCCTCTGTATATGTGTATTGATAATTGCCAATTTTCAGCACTCCCAAAGCTGAAAAGACTATGTCAGCTATACTTTGTTTCCCCGTGTACACTAAGTTGCAGAAACTTGCTTAAAAAAAAAAAAAAAAAGAAATGTTCTTTCCTAAAATCAAGGTCTTTTTGTAATTATTGTGCTTTGAGAGACTCCACTTGTCAGACCCCTAGTGACTCACAAGACTGTACTTCTTAAATGCTCTGACAGGACATCTGCACACACTAAATCTGAAGCTGCAGGGGGAAAAAACCTTCCAAACATTGCTGATTTGTCTTAGAACAAAACTCTGGACTCATGGACGGTTAAGTAGAGCATTTGGTTAGAGCATTGTCTTCCAAGGAAATACCTTAATAGAAAACCACAGGTGAGTGAGAATTAAGCCCGACACTGACTGACACACACAGCAGTGACACACACAGTTGGCAGTGTGTCACTGCTGACACCTGAAGGACACTGGGAGCTCTCAAGCAGACAGATCCCCATGTTTTATCTCTTGCAGTTGAGCCACAGTAACTCTTCACTGGAGGCCATGGTATTTCAATGAAGAACATGGGTAGACGTGGACACTTGCACTTGGAATTTGTCTGAAGAGTTATGAAAGCCACACATAGGGTGCAATCCTTTTGAGACTTAAATTCTCTTTCCTTCAGGTCCACCATCCTAGGAGAAATGTTCTTCAACTCTATAGATACCCAGTTCTTGCCTTATAGAAGTTTTCAGATTACCAATTTTAATCCAAAGATGTTCCTTGAATGATGAAGTACTTTCTCACACAGTCTGTTGCACAATGGTTTACTATTTCTCGAGGAGCAGAGTGGGTCTGTTGCTTTACGGACCCTGTGTGCTTTGTGTAGTGAACTCGGTAACAGTCGTCACTTCCTGGGTTGCTAAAAGCAGATGCTTTGGGAAGGAAGCAAGAGAGGCTGCTCTTACCCCCTCAGTGGAACCCTTCGTATGTGTTCTGTTGCTGCTGCTGCAGCTGCCCTACTGCCACCAGCTTGATGACAGCACCCAGCAGCCACCGCACAGGTGCTGCTCAGCCCGCGCCTGCCTCTCCTACTTCCTGTTCCTCTGCGTTCCCTTCTCGCCTTTCTTCCTCTTCTAAATTTCAGTGTGAAGGCAGCTGTAAGGTTCTTTAGGACGGTCATGCATTTCATCTTACAGTCAGTCACTTAAACTCCCCAAGCTTTAATGTGAAAACACAAAACAAGAACAAGCTCTAAAAACATTAATTCTCACAGAGATTTTGAAACATCTTTGGTTAAAGCTGATAATGCTCATTTTATTCTCAGCAATTTTTACCCAACATATATACTCAAAAGCAAATGATTATACTACAAATACTGAGTAGCTCAAAGAAACAGTAGGCAGAGATGTATATTCATTAAGCTTTTATAGAAATACATACCTAAATAAATTGTAAAGCAATCATGAAATCAAGCCTTTGGGGTTTATCTACTGCCATTGTTCCCCAGGCCTTGAAGCCCTCACCAAGGCTGCACCAATAAAGCGTTCCCTAAGTACATAAAGGCTCTGATCGTTAAGACTTTTATTGCCAACCACACATACAGAGCTGCAAATTGCCTTGTTTCAGATTTATTATGTATTACTCTAGAAATTCTATAAAGATCAGAAGAACTGATTACAATGTTGACCTTTGCATTAACTCATCTGAATTTAAATTCAAGTGTTTGATTTGGGAAAATAAGTCCATTTATCATAGGTCTGCTACTGAGGGGACCGTGCCGCGCTGATTGGGGGTGCCGAGACCAAATTTATTTATTGAGCGTGGGCTCGAAAATTGTTTGTAGGACAAGAGGAACAAAAGTTTGACCTGCCGTTGTGTAGTACCAGGGGAGCACTGTGAACACTGCCCTTTTCAAATGCAAGGCACTTGCTCCATTTCAGTCTTGTTGATAGAGCCTCCAGATATTAAATTGAGCAAATATATTCTGTCTTAATCACATAACCATCCAGTGGTTAACGTTAACAACCCTCTCTTCCTAAGAAAGATAACCCCTTCCTCCAGGGCAAACCTGGTCTTGGAAGACACTGCCATGCTCCCTGTCCTGACGTTAACTTAGTACGTTAACCCTGACTCACACTTTTCCATGGTTTTGCTCTTTGATTTACTAAGAAAGTGGAAGTAGGCAGTATCTTTCTGTGCAGAATTATGAATCCAATTAACATTCACCTATTGAACTGCTTAGTTATGAACACAAAACTTGAAATTTAGTCCCCTGCAGTATACCCCACCCCTAAATGGCAAATCTTGTACGTATTAATATACTTTCCACTTCCCTTAATTCTCCTAGAGTGCTGAAGAGTGAACTGGCAAAGGGAGCCGTAATGGCAGTCAGTTCCACCATGTACAGATCTATTCCTAAATAAAAACCTGTGTTCTCTGACAGTGTAGAGCATCCATAACCATGTGGTTAGGACTCAGCCCCGCTGACTTATAGCGGCGATGGACAGATCTTGGCCCAGAGCAGCCTCAAGGACCCATAGTGGGGGTGGAGGGGAAAACACATTCTGGATTAAGATTTATATGCATCTCAATACTAGGGTTCAGCTCTCTGCTCTTCTTGGTTATTAACCTTCCAACTTCAGCCATGGAGAGGCCGGGAGTATTTCCCATTTGCTAAGATCCAGCAAGCAGAAGGGAATCAATTTCCACACACCTTTAACATTTACAGGATGTCTGTCCTGCATCTTAAAGTGGGAAAACACAGCAAGGCATGTTGTTCTCCTCCCTCAGATTCTCTAAGGTATGGCTGACAGTGTGTGGACTACACGTGATGAGAGTGCGCATGTGTGAGCGCATGCATGTGTCAGGTGTCTTCTCTTGTTCTGGGTCTGGTTTTTGTTTTTGTTAGTGGGGGCAGTTTTTGTTTGTCTGTTCGGTTTTGAGAATTTGCTTCTCACTGCAGCTGAAGTTCACGTATTGGCCAAGGCTGCTCAATGAGCTCCAGGCTCCTCTCCTGTTTCTAATTCCCAGCACTGGGATTGCAGGTGTGTATCTCCACACCTGGCTGGTTCTGTGTGAGAGTTGGGGATGCATACTCAGATTTGATGACTGCACATCAAGCCATACACCTTGTGAACAGTGTGTCATTTCCCCATCCCCCTTTCAGACTATTAATGATTCTGCAAACATGGGACAGTTTTATAGATCTGATAAAATTAAATCCTGCAACTAAAATAAATTCCATACCACATGATACCACTTAGTAACGTTTACTCATGGTATGGAAATTTGCAAAGCCCACAGGACACTGATGGCGCTGCAGGTGGGTGTCACCAAGTGTTGGGACAACAGCTTCAGCTTGCTCGTCCTGAGCTCACTCTTAGCTCCAGTCTGGCTTTAGAACCACTGCAAAGCAGGGTGTTTTTAGCCTCTGCCTTCCAGGCAACTTATGTAAATGTTCTTGCAGGACATCTAGATTCCAAAGAAAAATTGAAAACAGAAGGAAGAGAAACAAAGGGATTCAAGATCTCCATGAACTCATGTGAGGCAGAATCCATGTGCTTAAGACAGGATGATAGCAGGCAGTCTAGAAAGCCATGATCTTCATCAGAGCCTATCAAGATCCACCTTCACAGCTGAAAAATAGGAGCCTGTGAACCCAAGTAGTGTAGCCTGCTCGCCAGTAAAATCTACTAGAAATCTGTAAAAAGAAGCTTCTTAATTTCTTTGAAATTGACAAAAATTGATCATCAGAAAGAAATCTTTGAAGGAAGGAATCTCTGCAACATTGTCGAAATGAATTTCCCAGTGTTATCTAACTTACTGGATTACTGGAGGACATAGTGACCACCATTTCCTAGGTAGCTTAACCAGCCAACTAGTGTCTCTCCGCACCTTGCTGTGCTCTGATGAATTAGATTCTTTCATTCCACCTTTTCTATCAAAAAGCTTGATTTTTTTTTTTTTTTTTTTTAATGCAGAGTCGATTCGTTCACTTGTTATGGAAGGCAGGGCTTTACACGGAACAGCAGCTGGCAGTGAATGTAAGGAAGTAGCCTTTCATATGCTCTGTCCATCTCAACCTCCTCACGCTAATTAACTTCAACTCAACAAATATTTTGAATGCCTGCTTTGTACAGACATTATCTTAAATAAACCAGGTAGAAAAATTAATTGAACCAGGCCCCATGGCAGAGTAAAATAGACATGTCTATAAGCTACTATGTGTGTTTGTCAGTGCTGGGACGGTAGAGGGTTGAGGAGAGTAAGAGAAAAGCACTTTCTACTCTGTATGAAAATCATTTTCAGACCCAACACACAACATGATGGTTTAGTAACGTACTTGAGAGAAAATACTGAGTTCTTTATTTTTTAATTTACATTTAAAAATTGAGGTCTGATGATTTAAAGTGATATGTAATTTTTACCCTTGATTTTTATGAGCCATAGTTATTAATTAAGGATTTAGTGTACTCATAGTGGTTATTACTTGGGCAAAAGTTTCCTGAGTAGAAATCAACTGTTAGAGTCTTAAACAGGTTCACCCTTAATCACAACCAGGTTCCAAGAGGTCAGAGCAAAGAATGTGCTGAGTAAATGGAGACTTTCCCTGGAAAGAATGCAGAAATTCACCTTCATACCTGGAGAGATGGAAAGTGCCAAGCTCTGTGGGCCCAGGGGGAAGCATGGGAGGGCAGTGGACATGAGCGTGGAGGAAGACGAGACAACCCCAGCACAGACGTTTGCATCTTGGGTTTCATCTGTCTTTTTAAGCCTCACAGAGAAGCCATGCAGTCAGCATTAGGCTCTGTTTAAGGGTGACACTATGAGGTGACTCTCAAAGTGGGGCTGCACTTCACTCTGCGAGAGTCACAGTGGTGTCACCCCAAACTGTGTGGGTGCCTGCCTTTAGTCCCAGCTGCTTAGGAGTCTGAAGCTAGAAAGTTACTTGAGCTCAGGAGTTGGGACCAGGTGGAGAAGCAAGCAAGGTTCCCATCGGAGCACGATAAAGAGACTAAAGCAGAAGGAAGAGACGGAAGTGCATGGGAGAAGGATGCGCTCTCCCTCTGTGAGGACTGTGTATAGAGCATTACTGGAGCTGAGCCTTAATATACTCTCCAGTGGTTGTAGAGCAAAGAATAGAAGGCGAAGTTTCCAGTGGAAGAGATACATAGTTTGTAGGTATCTCGTCTGACTGCCTGATAGACTATTTCATTTTGTTTTTAATCCATGTTTTTAATCCAAAGTCTGGGGACATATGCTAGTCAATAAAGTGCTGGTGATGCAAGAATAAAGTCCCAGGTTCAATCTCCGGCTCCCATGTGAAAGCTGCACTTGTAATCCTAACTCTGGGACAGAGCCCTAGAAGGCCACTGACTAGCCAGCCAGCCTAGCATAATAGGGAAGTCACAAGTCCTTACTTAGACCCTGCCTCAAAAACTCTAAGTAGATGACTCCTGAGTAACTTCTGGGCTCCACAGGCACATTCATAGACACAAGCAGACACACACTCATACGCACGCATGCATAAACACACACAGCACGAGGATTTAATTTCCACTATAAACAAGGGAGCTTTCTCTACTCACAGTGATATGTAGGTAGCTTTGAAGTTTTGCTAATATTTTAAGGAATCAGATTATTAGCTGAACAAAATTCTTTCTTTGTTGCATTAAAACACTCAAAGAAAGAAGGAAAGTGTAAGTCCTGGCAATGAAAGCAGTGACCGAGAGATAGGTTGGGTAAAGTGGAGACTAATAAAACCCCACCACAAGTGTCGGAAGTGGGAATCCACTAGGCAGTGGGTGGGGCCGCTGGTGGAGCTTTTGGTCCACCGGTTCCTGCCTGCTCATTGGCCTTTGGTTCCAGCTCTGAGTCTGCTGCCCCCAACTCAAGTCAGTTGTCTGTTGGCCCATTCAACAAACACTGCCGGTTTGATTTTTGCACATGGAAGCTTTTTGAACAGTCTTGACTTTGACTTAAACTTTAACTCCTACAAAAGCTGAGAAGGTCAGAGCTCAGTTCTTGACAGGCTGACTTCCAGCCAGCTCACTGGCCTCACTAGAGCTGAGCAGGTAGTACTTGACATTGAGATAACATCTGGTGGAAAAGGGTTTAAATCAAGTGATTGCAACTAAAACCTAGCAAGGAGTCATCCTAGCAATTAGGTCGGAAGTGAACTGTCAAGCGAGTTGATGAAGCCGATTGGGGCCATAAAAGCTAGGCATGCTACTTCTGATAATAGCCAGCGGTGGCGGTTTGCATGAGACGTCCCCCAGTCTCAGCCATTTGAATACTGGCTCCAGTTGTGGCAGCTGAATGGGTGTGGCCTTGTTCTGTGCGCTCTGAGATTGTAAAGACTTTGTATTTCCAGTTTCAGCTTTTGTTCCTGCTGCTGTGCCGGCCACTTGCTGCCATCGTGCCCATTAACCCTCTGGAACCATAAGCTCAAGTACACAGTTCTATAACGTGCCTGGGTCAGTGTCTTATCACAGCAATGGAAAAGAGTAACAGGACACCAGAGTCCACGGAGACCGGACTGTGGGTGTTTGCCTCAGAACTGTGTGGGAACAGTTAACACACATGAGCCCTCCTCAGCGTTAGGAGGCAGGCTCTGCTGTCAGTTACCTTTCTGTGTAGCTGTGGGAATGGAGTAACGAGAGCTAGAGGCTAGCAAAGCACGAACTGGGACAGCTTGGCTTAAAAGTCTACACCAACTCTTCATGTCAGGACTGTCCATGGATTATAGATCACAGAGGGTGGGGATTAAAACAATTCAGTCCTTGCAGAGTCAGGCAATGCTAGCACTTGACAAGTTGAGACAGAGGGTTCCAAGTTCAAGACCAGCCTAGAGAAGGTAACAGCAAGACCCGCCTGAATAAATAAGTAAAAGTAAACACAACGAGGAACAAGCATGTTCCATGTATGTACTTCAAGCACTCAAGACACTAAAACAAGAGGATGGCCATGAATTGAAGGCACTTTGAGCCTTGTAATAGAAGACGTCATCTGAAAAAAAAAAATCAAAACAAATACAATAGAGAATTTCATTATGAATATGGCTTTGTTTCAAATTTAAAGTAAACTGGGCAGTCAAAGCACTGGTCAACAATAAGATGGGCAGTTTTTATTTATGACTTTAGTATTTGATAATATCTTCAAATTGTGGCCTTGGATTGGGAGTTGAGAATTGAATACTACTTGCTAGATTGTCACTAGAGTTCCAGGGAACCTTCTGTCCCCATCTTGTAACCAACCCTGGCATTACAGATGTCCACAACACTTCACCCAGGATGAATGCTGGAATGCTGCAGATCCAAAGTCAGGTCCCAGTCTTGCAGGGTGTACTCGAGCCTGCCCACTCATCTCCCCTTGCAGGGTGTACTCTAGCCTGCCCACTCATCTCCCAGTCTTGCTGGGTGGACTCTAACCTGCCGACACGTCTCCCCTTGCAGGATGTAGTCTAACCTGCCGACACGGCTCCCCATCTCCCCATTGCTGAGATACCTTCCAAAGCCTTCCAACCTGTGCCCATCACCCAAACCACAGAGTTTGCAAGGTTAGAAATTACTCTTTACACCAGCATACTCTTGCTGCCGACTTTCTTAGATGTCCTTACAGACACATCTGGAGATAACGATTCTCTAATTATCTAGGTCTCCCAGCCTGTTCCATCCACAGTTTCCTATCACAGTGAGCCCCACATGTCTAACGTAAAACACAGGCTCTTCTGCTTTTAGGGCACGCTATCGTAACCTGTCTAGGCTTCATTGATGAAAAATGTGTGTTCATTTCTGGAACCTCACAGAGCAGGGAGAATAGATATTTTACGTTCAGCTTCCTAAATAAAGTGCTTGGCCATCTAGAAAGTATGCAGTCTATATTTGTACAAATCAGTAATAGTGGGATGCTGATTAGTCACAGAGATGTCAAAAACCAGTTGAACTTGAAGTTGCCCATAGCTCACTAGAGAGGAAGGCTGCGCCTTCTGCTACTCCAGCTGCTGCTCAGCTGTTCTGTAGGCTTCTCTCAGGCCCTAATAAGTGGCCAAGAAAAGCAAGGCAGCTGAAGCACATGCAACTCAGAGACCACTGAGCTAGATATGGCACTCTGTTTCATTTAAGATGATGACCTCTCCACTAACTGGAAAGCACCTGAGTGTTGTCAATCATAGTGTGTGCATGGAAATTGGTGTACGGTGTTAAGTTAGAGAGTAACTGTTCTTTAAAATTAGTGTTACATATTACATATATATATATGTATCCATACATATATTATATATAAATCTCCATTTCTGGTTCCAAGACTGCTCATCTCCAGCACTTGTAGGATCACGTCTCCAACACAGTCCGGCCTTCAGGAAGCAGCTGTATTGTCCTGGTATCTGTCGTAGCTTCTACAAGTGCGCTGTTTTTCATTTGTTTCACAACAGGCAAGGGGATATGTCAGTGTAGCCTCTCCTGCAGCCACCTCACTGCACTTGTGCCTTCATAGGGAACCTTCCCTTTGCTCCCTGTACTATGTGAGGCTTCCAGCCTAGTTCTCCATGCTGCATAGGAGCCAGAGTAGGCAGGTGCCAGAGTAACTCCTCCTAGTGTTGTGTGCAGAGGAGCCTCAACTCCACAGCTCCAGGTCCTGAATGGAAGTCAGACAGCAGCTACAAATGAGGATTTGTTGAAAACCAAAATATGGTCCAGTCAGATTTAGCAAGGGCAGGTAGCACTAGAGTTAACCAAATGGCCGGGGGCAAGCGTAAGAAAATAAACAACACAAACCAAGGTTACTTGGCATCATCAGAACCCAATTCTCCCACCATAGCAAGTCTTGGACACACCATCACACTAGAAAAGCAAGATTCAGATCTAAAATCACTTCTCATGATGATGATACAGGATTTTAAGAAAGACATAAATGGCACCCTCAAAGGAATACAGGAGAACACAGGTAAACAGCTAGAAGCTCTTAAAGAGGAAACACAAAGTCCCTTAAAGAACTACAGGAAAACACAATCAAACAGGTGAAGGAAATGAGCAAAACCATCCAG
>NW_022196891.1:84368788-84370399 GCF_008632895.1 Mastomys coucha
TTCATTGAAACAGTTGGTGAATGACTTTATGGATAGACCATCTTAATACGTACACCATTTCTTAAATGGAGGTAACCTGTTCTCTGTGGGCTGAGAATGAAGTCACTCACACAAGTCAAATAGCTTTGACCATAGCAGGAAGTCTGTATGCAAAAATTGAGCCTACAATTCATTTCTTGCTGCAGAAGAACTGTCAACTGTCAGCTTAGCTACAATGGAGGTAAAATCCTTTGGTGATGTGAGGGTCATTGAAATACAGTCTTATTACAATGAAACCCAATGTCTAAAAATTGTTCTTATTTTGGGCTTGTACCACAGTAAGAGCCAAGATTTTGAACTCTACTAAAAAGAAAACAAACAAAAAGACTTTATATATTTATGTTCATTTAAGAAAATACTAGTAGTGATGTATTGTTTTGAAGTATACAGTTAATATGTTTAGAGTTATTTAAAATTTATATTGAGAAAAATGTATTTTCACTATTGCTATAGATGAGCATCTACATAAGACTGTTAAATTGGTTGTTTTATATCAAACAACTTTTATAATACTCATTATAATATTTTATAAATTTTAAAGAATATGACAAAAAATACCCTATCAATATGTACTACATTTGTGAATATGTACCTCCAAAAAAATCAATAAACTTTCAAAAGAAAAAAAAAAGAAAACCAAAATATGAACACTTAATATATGAAAGCCTACTTTCTCTTTTGACTTGGCTAACTTTAATGGAGTATGGTAGTATCAGCTGGGTGGCATGTATTCAGGCTGAGCTTTGACAGAATTGCACATAGTCATTTGTAGGTCGAACAACATTCTTAGACTCTGAGCCTTCCATGTTTATCTGGTCTGTGTTACCGTAGCTTCCATGTTTATCTGGTCTTGTTCCCGTAGCTTCCATGTTTATCTGGTCTGTGTTCCGGTAGCTTCCATGTTTATCTGGTCTGTGTTCCTGTAGCTTCCATGTTTATCTGATCTGTGTTCCGGTAGCTTCCATGTTTATCTGGTCTGTGTTCCCGTAGCTTCCATGTTTATTTGGTCTGTGTTCCTGTAGCTTCCATGTTTATCTGGTCTGTGTTCCGGTAGCTTCCATGTTTATCTGGTCTGTGTTCCCGTAGCTTCCATGTTTATCTGGTCTGTGTTCCCGTAGCTTCCATGTTTATTTGGTCTGTGTTCCCGTAGCTTCCATGTTTATTTGGTCTGTGTTCCCGTAGCTTCCATGTTTATCTGGTCTTGTTCCCGTAGCTTCCATGTTTATCTGGTCTTGTTCCCGTAGCTTCCATGTTTATCTGGTCTGTGTTCCTGTAGCTTCCATGTTTATCTGGTCTGTGTTCCCGTAGCTTCCATGTTTATCTGGTCTGTGTTCCGGTAGCTTCCATGTTTATCTGGTCTGTGTTCCTGTAGCTTCCATGTTTATCTGGTCTGTGTTCCCATAGCTTCCATGTTTATCTGGTCTGTGTTCCTGTAGCTTTCATGTTTATCTGGTCTGTGTTCCCGTAGCTTCCATGTTTATCTGGTCTGTGTTCCGGTAGCTTTCATGTTTATCTGGTCTGTGTTCCCGTAGCTTCCATGTTTATCTGGTCTGTGTTCCCATAGCTTCCATG
>NW_022196891.1:84371765-84390572 GCF_008632895.1 Mastomys coucha
GTTGACTGAACCCATCTCTGCCTTGAGTTAGACAAAGGGTTGACTGAACCCTTCTCTGCCTTGAGTTAGACGGTGTGGTTTACTCCAGTGAGGAAACCAGGGTTAGAGAGAGAGCCTTTAGTTCTTTTGGCCTCTCACTTGTAGTTAGAAGTGGACATGAGTATGGGACACACCAGCTGAACAAAGGCCACATGGGACCTTGTGCAGGCACTGTGCCTTGCCACTCCCCATGCTGCTGGTAAGTGGCTGGAGCTTACACATGACCACCTCCAGCTGCCTGAGGGTGACTCACTCAGGTTGAAATAGATAATTGCCCGCATCAATTTAAACCAGTCTGCAGTCTGCCATAGAGTGGTCTAGCAGCATGAGCTTGTGACCATCTGACTACTTTCTTGAAGTAGACATTGCCCAAAAGATGTTGAAAGTTACAAGTTATATTGGGGGTTTTCTTTCTTTCTTTCTTTCTTTCTTTCTTTCTTTCTTTCTTTCTTTCTTTCTTTCTTTCTTTATATTTTTGCAATTCATTGGGTATGTGATATACTGAGACCACAATTTCACTATCTTGTCACTAAAACTCCACATCTTTGATAATTTATCCATCCCCTCATTTATATCTTGAAGAGTACATTGCATGTGTTTGGGCTTGTGACCTTTCCTGTCCCCTGTCAGATGAAACTTGAATGGTTTTTTTCCATTAACTTATTTGTTTATTTATTTTACATCCCAGTTACTGCTCTCATTCCCCCTCACTCAGTCCCTCACCTCATTCCCCCTCCCTTCTCCTCTGAGTAGGTAGACACCCCTTAGCCTCCATTCCCCACTCCCCATCCTGACACATCAAGTCTCTATAGTGCTATGCACATTCTCTCCCACTGCAGTCAGGCAAGGCAATCTAGTTAGGGGAAGGAATTCCATAGACAGGCAACAGCTTTGGACACAGCACCTGCTCCAGCTGTTGGGGGACTCATGTGCCCCCAAGGGTCCAGGTTAGTTGACTCTGTTAGCCTTCCTGTGGAGTTCCTTCCCCAGCTCTTCCACCAGAGTCCCAAGCTCAAATTCAAGGTGTGGCTGTGGGTCTCTGCATCTGTTTCAGTCAGCTGCTGGGTGGAGCCTCTTACAGGTCAGTTATGCTAGGCTCCTGTCTGCAAGCGTAACAAGAGTATCACTAATAGTGCCCTGATTGGTGCTTGCCCATGGGATGGCTCTCAAGCTGGGCCAGTTATTGGTTGGCTATTCCCTCAGTCTCTGCTACAGCTTTGTCCCTGCATTTCTTGCAGAGAGGACAAATTTTGGGTGTGAAGTTTTGTAGGTGGGTGGGGGTCCTGCCTGGCTACAAGGGGTGGCCTCTTCAGGTCCCATATTCCTACTGCTATGAGTCTCAGCTAAGGTCACTCCATAGACTCCTGGGAGCCTCCACTATCCCAGGTCTCTGGCCTAGAAATGTCCCCCACCCTTCACCCCTGCAAGCTGCAGATTTCCATTCATTCTCCTGGGCCTGCTTCCTGTCTCTCCCCACATCTGATCCTGACATACAACACCCCTTTCTCTCCTCATCCCATCTCACCCCGTTCCCTCTCTCCATCTGCCTCCTAGGACGATTCACCCTTCTAACTTGTATACTTTACTTATGGTCGCTGACAGTACAGTGTAGCCAGGTTGGCCTGCATCACAGGACTGAGTGATGTGTAGCCAGGTCGGCCTGCATCACAGGACTGAGTGATGCTTGCTTCAGTAGAGCCAGCCTGAGGAATGTGCTATTTTCAGTTGTTTTCTCTGCTAAATGTATGCTGGCTTAAAAATGTGCAACCATCTGTATTTTCCTTATGAATTACTATGAAAGTATCCATGAGGTTCTTAGAAACCATATTTTAAGTATCAAGACCAACTGTAACCTTTTCCCCTTGATTTAATTCAAGATTCCGCAGAACACCATTGGCCTTGTTGGGAAGTAACAACTTGGCTCCCTTACCAAAACGGTTTGAGAAACACAGTGTGAACCACGCATGTATCTAGACAGGTGACTGAAGAGCAGGTGACCATGTCGCGTACTACCTGATGTGCATAGAAAATAACAGTGGTCACTCAAGTGTATTGGCCATGTGATTCTTGAGTATAAAAATAATTTTTACCTAAGGACATGAAAATCTCCCCAGTTGCCTCAGATCCTTGGGTTAAAGAGTATTTAAGGCACACCTAGAATTTTGGTCCGAAAAGCTGTCTTAATTATTTGTTGGGTTCTAAGATGTGTGCTGAATCAATTGTCTCCCTCTGACCTCTTTTTCAACCAAATATATATACATATATGAAAGAAAAACTTGTCATGCACCAAGCTCTGCAGCATAATTCTCCCTAGAAAAGAAAGCTATGACTCTTTTTTTTTTGCTAAATCCTACCCTTTATATACTTTGTATAATAGACTATACAAATGAATGCATAAGGGCAAGATACACTACATTCTGTATTATATGTATGTGTGTGCACACATGCACTCACGCATGCACACACACATACACACACGCACATACACACACACGGCTTTCAGTTCAACCTTGGCAGGAATAAAATGAAATATTTTAATTTTTATTTTTAAGTGTTTTGTAGCATTTGAATATTTTAAGGAAGTTTGTTAGTATCCATAAAAATAATAGAATTTCAAAATACAAATACTGTGAGCTACAGTATGTGGTGTATATGTCAAGCTAATAACCAGGGCTTACAGTGGGTCAGTGTGTCATAGCCCAGTGGTGTCTGGTGAGATAGAAGGTTATCTTATGTGTCAGCAAGATAACCCTATGAATGTTTTCAGCAGGTAAGATAATGGGACTGAATTCTGAAGTGAGGGTTGAAATATATTAGAATGTTATGACATATGAGAACTGTATCTTTAAACTGTATATATGAGAACTGTGTCTTGACAGTATATGCATTTAAACAAAGATGAAAGAAATAAGCCAAACGTAGTTTATGTTTAAATTGACATATTTAAAAAAATAGTTCCCATTATGTGTGAGAGGATTATAGGGAACTGATGAGCTCTGTTAAAGCTCAGGCATGCATGTGTGTGTGTGTATCTGTCTGTCTGTGTGCTTGTGTGTCTGTGTGTGGGGGCGGCAGTAGGTAGACAGACAGATTAAAAGCTGTCAAACAAATCCTGCAGCATGTTTTCTTTTCCATCTATGATTCTGAAGTGACATGTCCTACTCGTAGTAGTAGTAGTAGTAGTAGTAGTAGTAGTAGTAGTAGTAGTAGTAGTAGTGTGGTGGTGGTGGTGGTGGTGGTGGTGGTGGTGGTGGTGGTGGTGGTGGTGGTGATGGTGGTGGTGGTATTTTAACCCTTTCAATGCTAGAGAGATGATTCGGCAGTTAAGAGCAGTAGCTGCTCTTCTAGACGACCTGGGTTCAATTCCCAGCGCCCACATGGCAGCTCACAGCTGTCTGTAACTCCAGTCCTAGTGGATCTGACACCTTCTTCTGGCTTCCCGGCATTAGGCATACATGTGGTACACAAACATGCATGCAGGTAAAACACCTATACACATAAAAATAATTTTTAAAAAATATAGCCCTTTTTAAATTGCTATGAAGTTTTTTAAACAAAAATACTTCAGCCCAAACATAAGCATACTAATAATGTTTTTAATTTTTCCTCTATATTCCTGTGTTTCTAGCACTCTGTGTATTAATGATTTGTTATTCTTATTTTATATATATATGTGTATGAGTATTTGCCCACATGATTGTATATATCTCAGAGGCCCGAGAGAGTATCAGATTCCCTGGGACTGGTATTGCAGGCAGTCTTAAGCCATGTGAATGGTGGGAATCGAACCCAGGTCCTTCTGCAAGAGCAGCAAATATTCTTAGCTATTGAGCCACCATTGCTCCAGCCCTCTAGGACAGCATTTTTATAAACATTACACATATGGCAAGCCATTTTTTTTTTTTTTTTTAGATTGAGAATGGTGTTGAATTTTAGTTCTGTCTCTTTTTTTCGTATGCACTTTCAAGATAATTTTGTCAGGCTTCACTGTGCACAGTATTTTGAGCAGGGACTTGTTTCTTCTGTATGTGTGTGTTTTAAAAAATGACTCATAGAAAACATTTATTTTTAAAAGTACATGTGAATTGCTTTGATTTGGATTGAATAAGAAAGTGCATATTTATGGCATATAAATTACAGTTTGGGAAAAATGTGTAAATTCTCAGTATAATTTAAGCACACAGATTTCATGAAATCTTCAAGTGCTGTGTTGTCCTGTGGACATATCTTGGATCCATCTGCATCTGCTCTTGAACAGTCTCATTACAGAGTTTACATCAATGAGTGTTGTCTCCTTGAAAACCAGAATATAGCAAGATATACATGAGGGATTTTGGAAGCCCCTGGTCAGCCAGTAGAGGCCACTCATAGCTTGCTGTAACTAGATGGAAAGTGAACCTCTGTCTGTATAGCCCTGTTGAGCATAATTTTGAGCTGTGGGAAGTTTAAATTGTAACCCAGAAAAAGATTACTATAAACTAGTGTGAAAATGGTTGCCACTGTGCGTCTTAGTTACGTACGTATGCAACCTTCCTGTTGAAGCCCTGAGAGTGTTCACAGAGGTGTGGAATTGCCATTATAATATAGAGACATTGTTAGTAATCACACCAAAAACGTGAATTAGTGCATTTGTTATGATGACTAATATTCTAATAGGCTAGTAATTTTAAATTCCCAGTTCATACACACTTTTAACTGGGAGAAACTATGTACAGTGGGGATTTGAAATCATTTTATCATATGCTTTAATCATATGTTAGTGTATTTTATATGTATTTATAAATATATGTATATATGTATTATGTGTGTATATATAGTGTGTATACATATATGCATATAAATTATACACACACACATATATGTATGTAGATAATTTCTCTGTCTTGACAGCTCAGAAAAATGTGTGTGTGTTTCTTCAGAATGTGCTCAGATGACTTCATTTCAAGGGTGTTACGCTGTATCCAGCTACTTCCTGGAGACTGTCGGGGCTGTGCCCTCTTCAGTCAGGCACCCCCTCACTATGGTCTCATCAATCCCATGTACACGTATGTGGGGTTTGCAAGTTGTTCCACAGAAATTTTTACTTTTTTCACATGTTGCTTTAAAAGTAAGTGTACCTGTGTTCTGTACCTTTTGTGATTGTGACCAGTCTGTACGATTATGAGTGTGGTGACTCACCCCTGCCTGTCTTGGGGCAGAGCTTTGAGAGCAGCAGTGTCGAGTGCTTGTGAAGAATGTCTGAAGGTGTAAATGTAATGTCCATCTGCCAGACTGCCTTATAGAATATTAGTTCTTCAGCCATTTTTAAAAATGAAGATAACTCCAGAGGCTGGCAGCCAGAACCAGTTTCCTTCTGTCTTCTTATCCCTAACCCCCAACCCCCAGCTCTTGCTTTCCATGCCCAGAATTTGAAGACGTATTTTGAAACTTGCCTTATTTTCCTTAATATCTGTCACATGGATTTGAATGACACATTGGTCAGAACTTCTTGGCTGTAAAGACTTGCTTCACTCCTCCATATTGTCAAATTAATCATTGTCCTGAAAAAAAGGAAACGTTTGTGTCTGGACAAACTGGCGGGCGGTTGAGGCCTTGCCTCCGTCCACCCTGGAGGCTGCAGGGCTTTGACTAGCCAGGCCCAGGCAAGTTGAATGGCAGCCTGCCATGGTGAGCGTTTGTCAGTGCAGGCAGCGAGGCAGAAGAGTCTGCAGAAGGCACTGGCTGCGGTGGGAAGTGAGTGCGAGGCTGGTGGTCAGGGTTGCCGGAGGCACAGAGCAGAGCTGCTGCTTCCTCAGACTGCTGTGAGGTGCAGCTGCAGTCCTCTGCAGTCTTCAGCGCTGTGTCCCTCCACACTGGGCAGCCTTGCCCAGTCTCACAAGGGTGTCTCCGCTCAGTTTCTGGTTTGGAGAGGGACATGTCAACTGAAACCTGCAAGAGGTTTTGCATTGGGAAAATGAAAAACAGGTACTCTGTTAGTCTCAGAAACCCGCCAGTCATCATATTAAATGTCATGATGGAGAAGAACAAGAACTAAGGGGCAGGGTCGCCCTGGCTCCACGTGTTCTGTCGATCTGAGGGGCTAGGTGTTCCTGGTTCCTCGTGTTCTGTTAAGCTGAGGGGCTAGGTGTTCTTGGTCCCGCGTGTTCTGTCAAAGTGAGGGGATAGGTGCTCCGTACAGAGCCACTTGCCCTTCCATTCTGTCAACAGTTGTTTTTAAGCAGGTCAGGTGTACATCTCTCACAACCACAGTGTTTGCCGAGGTCAACTGCTTGGCTGCAAACAACAGCAGCAAAAGCTGAGTTCACAACAGAAAATCCGTATCACAGAGAAGCCCTCTCTTTCTGGCTGTGCAGTCTTGTTGTGATTGGTAGAAGCACAAATGATGTAAGCAACATTACCTTACTGAGAACTACGTTCACTGCCAATGTAATAATATTTAGCAGCTGAACCCTAAAGGCTTAGGGCATGCCACATGATGTTAGAGATCACCATTACTAATACTGACTAATTACATAAACATTCATCTCTGAGTCCTACAGCTCCCCAACAGCTCTGTATTATGCAAATACTGCTTCTATATGAAATTCAGAGTACCTCTTCTACTAGGAATGAGCTAAAATTTTTGTAACTAATAAACTTGACTATCTTGCTGGCTATGATTGTGCATACCTCTAATCATAGGGAAGACCTCAGAGTTCAAAGCCAGCCTGGTCTACAAAGGAGTTTCACTCTAGCCAGGGCTTCATAGTGAGACCCTGTCTCACACAAAACCAAAAACCTCCTTCACTGTCTGAATATTTGATCTGCCCATTTAAAGAGATGTGATTCACAGTAGTTTGTGATTTCTTTCTAAATGTCTCCAGAATCAAGCACTTTATGATCTGACATTGGGAAGCTCTGCTTTTATGGTTTCTTGTTGTTCTGGGGAGAGCTGCACACTGACTGATACTTCCAGCTTTTAATTGTATTTTTTGAGGTTAGTTGTTTTGTTATGTGTGTATATGTGTGACATAAGTATGTATGTGTGTGTGGCAGATCTGTGCAGAGGCCAGAAGAGGGCATCAGACCTCTGGATCTGAAGATGGTTGTGAGCCACCATGTCCTTGCTGAGGAACAAAGCCCTGTCCTCCACAAGGACACATGCTCTTAGCCACTCTGCAGCTTCTCTAGCCTGATTTCATTTTATTTTTATAAATTTTGTAGATGCTGAATTAATCATAGAACTGCTAAGAATTTTTATAATTCTTTAACTGTTTTTGAAAGGTTAATTAAGGTTAGTATAATATGCATGGTATGTCATGCTGATATAATAATCAGTCATAGTAAACATTTTGAAAGTTTAAAAATGCCCTCAGATTTTCGGATAGCCCTGCTTTCCACGCAGGAAGGCCGCACTGTAGATGCCATGCTCAGATTTTGGGTAAGGCTTCTCCTCGTATGACATTGAACTCTGAGGTGACCCTTACAGCATCGTGGCAGTGATACTTTGGCTCATTTTTGAAGTGCTAAAAGGTGTCCACTTTGTCTGTCTTTAAAAGCAAAATATGAGTAACGTAAAGGAACTGCAGGACAGTCGCTTGTGTTTCTCCAAGGCCATGGCCAGGTAAACACACATGTGAAGCCAGTTCAATGGCCACATTTGATTCTTTACATCTATGAATTATATGCTGCAGTTGAACGGAGCTTATAGCTTTTTAGACATGTGTACAATTCCTGAGAAATACCCAGTAATATTATTTTTGACTAGATTGAAAGCTTACATTTGTATTGTGGTATAAACTTGTTATAAGTTCTGTTTTATTATATTTCCCTCTATTGTTTTCATCAGGCAATTTATCACATAGGTATATGTGAAATTTCTTCATCTATTAAATTTCAGATTATGTATTTCAAGCCAGAGCAAGACGTAAACATTTTCCCATGAGTGTTGCTTCAGGTAAACAAGCAATTTTAGCCTGGAAAATAGCTCCTGCTTCTGTCAACATGCTGTTTATTTTTTCTCTGAGATAAAAAGTTCAGTTTTCTGATATTTGTACCAAGATAAAGTCAGTAAACAAGATTAATACAGTGTGGAAAAGGTTGTCAGCAGCCCTGGCAAAGGAAATAAGTTGCCTGTACATAGACCATACTGTAAACTGAATAAAAGTGTCAGGTCCGCCATGAGATAATGTGATCATGGACGTCTAACAAACCATGACACAGCCCAGGCAGCTTCCCACAGCCCCAGTGTGGAAAATGGATTACTGTGTTCCAGGGATCCCTGCTGGAAGAACACGAGACTACTCCAAGATGGATGTGGGACGTGGCCCTGGAGCAGAGCCAGGCGGCTCACATGTGTGCTTCCTCCCTGCGCGGGTCATTGTCATCTCCTGCACACTGGCCCTGCTTGTGTAGGAATGCCAGAGTAGATGCTTGTCCCTTAAGGGACAGAAGAAGAAAGTTTCTCTGGAATGTTCCTCTCTTAGGCCATGCTGGTTTTACTCTGCTGTGGTTAAAATGGCTCTTGTGTAGTTAAACACGAATAACTTTTGTCATGAGGGATATGACTCAGGATCCTTACGTTCATAGCTTGTCATTGGGAATGACAGATTCATCCATTCATGGCTTCCTTTTGCTCCATTTGAGAACCTTGGATACATCAGAAGTTCTGTGGCGTTCATAACAGACCTAAACAGTTGTCACCATAGATAAAACACCTGGTGTTTTCTTCATAGAATTTCTAAGTTATATAGACATTGAGGAGCAAATATTGTTTTTTTTGCTAAAATTATATTTCACTCAATGTAAATACCAAGATAATTCCTTCCTTTGTGGAAAATATATAAAAAGAGCCCTTCACTGCTCTTTTGACAGAATTTCTTATATACACTTGGATTTGCACATTTTAATGCAGGCATCTGTGTTTAGGAACTTAGCACAAAGCTGGTTTCCCAGAAGCAGCATCTGCTCAGGAGTGCTCTGCTCAGGAGTGAGTGCTCCTCTGCTCAGGAGTGAGTGCTCCTCTGCTCAGGAGTGAGTGCTCTGCTCAGGAATGAGTGCTCCTCTGCTCAGGAGTGAGTGCTCTGCTTAGGAGTGAGTGCTCCTTTACTCAGGAATGAGTGCTCCTCTGCTCAGGAGTGAGTGCTCTGCTCAGGAATGAGTGCTCCTCTGCTCAGGAGTGAGTGCTCTGCTTGACCTTTCACACTAGTTTGACAGTGTCTGGGTGGGGAAGTCACTGCCCTGTTCTCCAGCACAGCGTGTACACTTGTCAGGTGCTCTGACAGCACCTTAACTTCCTGTGGTAACTCTGTTAGACCAAACGGATCTAAGCCCCTGGAAGCTGGTGTTTCAGGGGTGCTGGGCGCCATGCTCAAGTCAGAAGCACTCTGGGCCTCTGCAGCCCTCGGAGGGCTGTCTTACCATGCCTTTGCACCTTGTAGTTTTCCCTTGGATTTGAAATTAATGTTCTTTCCTCTATTAGAAAGCTATCTTCAGATGGATGCAGCTTTGCATTGTCCTTAGCCAGCCAATGTGACTAGTTTCTGTGATTTGTTTTCAGATGTCTGCACCTGGCCCTGTCGGTAACAAGAGGATGGTTCACGTCTCCCCAGATGCCCATCGCCATGAGTGAGTGCCCACATTCCTGGAGCTTGCTTGGGTTGTCCATCTGTTTCTCTAGGAGCCTAATCACTACTTTGAGTTAGGACACTTTAATTTGTGCCTGCTTTAAGAGCATAATAAGGCACACGGATGGTGACAGTGTAAGAACAACAGTAGTAGATCCCATGAGAGAGTAGAAGGACTTGTGACTGCACTCTTTATTTCAATAGAGTTTGAAGTTCATGCCCTATTCGGCGAAATCTAGGCCCTGTCTAAAAGCATTTAAATCTGCATGGCATTGGCCTGTAGCGAGCCTGTGAGCCAGCCCTTCTATGGTACCAGTATTGAACGCCAAATGACCCATCTTCATGATGCTTCTCCACTCTGGCTTCTGCTTGCCTGGCCAGCCTTTGCTTATCACAGCAAAGACTTATAATGAAACCAAAATATATTTTCTTTAGTAACAAAATGGCGCAGTAGATAACTTTACATAGCTATTAGTTTGTATGGCTTTAGTATAAATTATAGATAAGATTTCTTGATGGTAATCTTATTCTGAATAGCCTTATTAGAAAGCCCTGTCTCATGTGTGGTAGTTTGATGTGTCTCTTCTGCCATCTGAAGTTGGTTGAAATTGAGGCCTGTGAGATGTGGAAAGGCATGAGTTAATTATCAAATTGTTTTTTTCTAAAAACTAGTCTAATTAAGATCTGTTAAAAACAACCTGGCTTTCTTTTAAAACAAAAACAAAAACTGCACCCTAAATAGAAAACAAACTATTGTCCAGACATGGCAAATTTATATCAGAATCTCCCTTGTTTTCTTGCTTGATATGATGAAGCTTTATAGATAGATAGATAGATAGATAGATAGATAGATAGATAGATAGATAGATAGATAGATAGATAGATAGGACAGCAGCCAAATGTTGTATATAGTTTTTATATTAATTTTCTCCTGATGAACTGCAGCAGCTGAGGCAAGTAGATGCAGAACTATTTTAGATGATTCCTTTTGGTAAAGGAAGACTATAAACACTCAGCGGGCATGCTTCTCTTCATTGCTCCCACTGCAGTCCTGGGTCTGCCCCATGCCTAATGGGCCAGGCCCTTAGGTGGAGTCACTGAGTGGCTGGAGACCCTAAGGATCAGTGCCTGTGGGACAGGCCAGCACATGGAAAGTGAGGCAGAAGGATCAGAAGTAGAACAGGCTTGGGGCAGCCTTGGCTTCATGAGACCCTGTCTCTAAAACTGTGATAAGTAGAGAAGTAAGAAAGAAAGAGCAGGATGCCGACCGAAGAGCTGTCTAAATGGACAGGGCTGTGCTCAATGTCCCTCTGACTTCTCCACCCCAGGATGTCTGTCCCGGGTTCTCAGTCTACTAAGATGCTTCAGGAGTAGTGGGCATTAGGTTCCATTCCCATGTGTGAAGCCTGCCACTATTTCACCACAGAGAACTCCAGTCCTAGATAACTCCAATCCCTTGCCTTCCCGTGACTCTAGTCCTTCCCCGTGTCTGTCTCTCGTCAAGCAAGAAAACAAGGGAGATTCTCTTCTTTCTCATTTCCTACCCACTGCCTTCTTTGTTACCTTTTATGTCATGGATCTTTCCGTGTCTGGCTTTCCACGGTTCCAGGGTAAATTACTTGCCTTTGTGACTCAGGTTCAGATCTGGTCATCTTGTTTTCTTCCTTACCATCCCCACTGTCATCTGCCACCAGCGTGCACACCTTAACTGTCATCAACAAACACCCTGCACTGCCACGCCTGACACCCATCTTTCACCGTCCCCTCCATTCTCAGCACATAAGACCTTCAGATCAGGTCGGCTTCTGTGCTCCGAGTGTCTCCTGTATGACACCTCTGCCCTGTGACCTGGGATTGGCTCCTATCAGGGCTCTTTGCAAAGGCTTCCATCAGCGTGTGCTAGGTACAGATGTATACTGACATTGTTTGCGTTTGTTTTGTTTCAGTTTTGGTTTTCTTCAAATTTATTTTCCCTGTTTTTGTTTTCTCACATAAGTAAAGACAGGAGCCTCTTTTGAGAAGCTTATCAATATCATCTAAGGCCAACGGCTCCTATCTCCCTCTATCATTGTATTCCATTCTAGACTGCTGTGTCAAACACCACACACTAGAGGGCTGAAACAAAAACCTTGCCATCTACCCAGGAAACCCCAGGTGTGAAGCAGAGCTGTCAGTGGGTTAGCTCCCCCTGGGGCTGGGAGAGGGAAGGCACTTCCCAGGTGTCTCCTTGCTTTTCACAGTTCACAAGCAGTCTCTGCTGCTCCTCCCTCCTCCCCCAACCGACCTTTGGTGACATTTTCCCTGTGCTGATCTTTGTCTGAATTTCTCCCTTATAAGGCACCAAGGCCGGCCAATGAGACGCTCCACAGTGTCCCACTGGGCTGAGGCCCTGCCTCACTGACTTCATTTTGCCTGTCTCTGTGGAAAGCCTCTGTCCAGAAAGGGTGTGTTCTGGATTCAAACATTTGGACCCATGCTGGCTTCTGCAGGGATGCAGTTCTGGATTTGGACACTAGGACCCATGCTGGCTTCTGTAGGGATGCAGTTCTGGATTTGGACACTAGGACCCATGCTGGCTTCTGTAGGGACACAGTTCTGCCAGTCACATTGCCTTCCTGTCCTTCTCTTTGATGTCCTCATGTTTAAGATAGCCACTTCTGGTGCCCCCCCCCCCTGCTCTGAAGAAGGTTGTGCCAGCAGCTAGCTCTCCTGTCTCACTTTTCAGCAAGAACCTCTTCATGGCCATTGAGTAGAATCAGAATGTCTGGTTGTCACGGCTTAAAGGAGATTAGGAAAGAAGAAGTGTAGTCAAGTTTCATCTGAACTCTGCTTCTGCTCATAGCTCCTTGTAACCGTAAGCCTAAGAAGGAGGTGCTCTCCAGTACGTAGCTGCTGGCAGAATTGTCATGCCCAGTCCATCGCTTCCCCATCTACCTGCTCTGCTCTATCCAGGTTACAATGTGCAGAGTACTCTAGCCTTTCCCAGAGGAGACCTCTTCCAGATCTCCTAGGGACTCTCTCAGACTCCCATCAGGGTCTCTGAATGGTAGGGATTGTTAATTCAACCTGGCTGTGGATCCTCTTGGTAAAGTGGCCCATGCACTAAAGCTGCACATGTGCAGTATAGAGTTGCAGAAGGCAGGCCATCGCACCAGAAGATGAAGATTTCCACCTAGCAATGCCATTCCAGATGCCCAGTGTGCCAGAACATGCATGTGCAGTTTGACCCTCATTCCAAAGAGAGGGCTCCTCCTTGAAGGGACAGCTTGCTTGGAAGACTGCAGCAGAGTTGTAGCTACACATTCCCGATGGTAGAGGCAGGAGTCCTCATCAAATGTCGGTGGCCGTGTGGTTGATGTTGGCATATCCTCATGTACTCAGTGGGTCTCCTGCTCCTGCGTCGCTGTTCCTTCCTGGTCTGTCTCCTCGAGTTCCATCTTGTGGCAGTACAAGCTGACAGTTGAGGCAGGTTGAAAACTACTAGAGTTTTTGTCCAGAGATACTCGTCATGTCTGGAAGTGCTCTGCTGAGTGGTTTGACAGCTTCATGGCAGCCTTGGCTTGGGAAGCTTAGAACTTGCTAGTGAGAGCTCTCCATCCACAGAGGAGAGGGAGGATCTTTCCAAACTTGATTTTCTACTCTAATATTGAGCATGATGGTGGAATCTTAGATTTCTGTTTCGAGATATTGAGAGTTAAAAGGACAGTAGAATTTTGCATCTGGAATGTCACCCAGTTAGAAGTTACTTTGTGGTCAGTTATCGGACTTAGTTCCTGAGACAGCCCTTCCTGATACTGCAACAGGAACACATGAAATGCATGGGCTAATCTTCCCTGTGTTTATTTTACAACTTAAGGACCTGTAGGAAAACAGGAAGCATCATGGGCCTACTGTGTTTATTGCATTGGTGGCTCCTCTCTAGGCCTGATTGCACATGACTAACCTTTACATTCAGAAAGGCAAAAGCAGGAGGATTATAAGACCAAGACTGGCCTACATAGTGAGACTTGGGTTTCGTTGTTGTTTAGTTTTGGTTTGTTTTTTAACTTTCTTTATCAACTCTTCAAAACTGTCTTATAGAAACATACTTAAAACAGTTTCAGTTGTTGGCTGTGGAGTTGGCTCAGTGAGTGAAGGGCTTGCTATCAAGTGTGGGGACCTCCATGACTTGTGTCCGCACCCTTAAAAGCATGCATACACACACTCAGACACCACTCACGCAAACATAGGAAGATAAAGAGTTCCCCTGGTCAAATGCCATAGGTAGAGTAGAGTTGAGTGAGTAGAGTGAGTCACTGTGCCGGCTCGGTAGAGTAGAGTAGGGTTGAGTGTGTAGAGTGAGTCACTGTGCCGGCTCTAGAGTTGAGTGAGTAAAGTTAGTCACTGTGCCAGCTCTAGGGCATGAAGGGACTTGGAATGTTGAACATGGGCAGTGAACAGTGGTGGCTCCCAGGGTTCTGTCTCTGTGCCCAAGCTGTGTGTAAATAGCTGGGAAGGTGCTGGAGCCTCCAGCTGGAGAAGGGAGAACGTTCTCCACTGAGGAGAAGCGTGGAAGTCACTCAGGTGAAGTTTAGGTAAGGGGTGAACTGCAGCTCCATGGCCCAGCACTCATGGCCCATGCGGGCCACCCATCACTTCTGTAGCCAAATAACCAACTAAGTAAATACTATGCAGTGACATTTCAAAATAATTCGTGTTATCAAAACAAATGCAGATTATTATCTGCTGATGGCAGCATTGCTGCACACCTCACAACACGGATCCTGTAGACATTTCGACCACACACTGAAAAGTCTGAGAGTCCCGTAGTTATGAAATGGGAGCAGTTTAATGAGATGGCATTTTGGGTTGTGCTGTGCTTATTGGGAAAAAAAAAAACTATTTAGTAATCATTCCCTGGAAAAGTATTATCATGTTGAAAGTCCAGGCATTAATAGACAGTCACTCCCTTTTAGCAGGAAGTACTGAGCACAGACAAATGAAGTATGTGTTAATATGAGAAAGACCTCCACAGAATGTGCCAAGAGCCTTAATCCAGCTAACTCAGAGAAGTTAGCATCTAACGTCTGGTTAAAAAGAAAGTTTGAGGAGACTAGAGTATGCTCAGTGCTTAGGAGACTAGAGCGTGTGCTCGGTGCTTAGGAGACTAGAGCGTGTGCTCGGTGCTTAGGAGACTAGAGCGTGTGCTCAGTGCTTAGGAGACTAGAGTGTGTGCTCAGTGCTTAGGAGACTAGAGCGTGTGCTCGGTGCTTAGGAGACTAGAGTGTGTACTCGGTGGTTAGGAGCACATACTGCCCTTCCAGAGGCCTGGTACTTAATTCTCAGTACCCGCCTCAGGAAGCTCACGCCCTCTGTGAGCACCAGGGGAGCCAGTGCCTCTGCTCTGTCAGAATCCATAATCATGGGGCACACAGTCACATGTACACAAAACTAATACTAATAGTAATGATAATGATAATAATAATAATAATCTTAAAACAGTGTTTGAGATGGAATTGTCTGTGCCATCGTCATGCTGCCTTTCTAAATATGTAAATAGTAAAATGTAAACATTAACATGACTTCCTCTTAGAACTTTGTGTAAGCATAAAATAAAACTTGTTTTCATTAAATGATGGCAGAGCTGGGCATGCTAGCACACCCTCACCTGCCAGCATTTAGGAGGCCAAAGCAAGAGAATTAAGTGCCAGAGATCCCAAAACTAGCCTGGACTTCATATCACTAAGCCAGCCAGGGTAAGGGACTGATCCTGTCTTGAAAACCAAAAATGTTCCAGGATCTTATCTACTTTTCTCAGTTACTTGCAAGATACTTAATCATAAAGAGATAAATATGATTTATTAATTGATTTTTAAATTGATATCCATATTCTGTTTCTATATTTATATATAGTATATCTACTTTAAAAGCTGTATATAGAATGAACTTTTTAAAAATGCACACAGATAACTCATTACAATCCTATGATGAATTTCTTCATAAAGCAAATATTCACTCATTTTATCTTTTGTGTAAATATCAAGCTTGCTTTAAGCAAGATTTGACTGGATTAAAGGTTATGTTCACTGGAAATACATTTTCACTTTTAAGTTTAGCATTTACTACAGGATGAGGAAAGAGGCTTAAACTCTAGGTTGAGGTATACAATATGCTGGATCAGCTCCATCGCTTAGTAATCATGGCTGCCATCGTGTGAGTCATAAGCTGACACATCTCCATGTTTTGTTCTGGAGTTAGTGCGGTCCCCTCCCTACATAAGGTGTTTACGGAGCACTGTGCCCTCTCCAGATGCTAGAAGGTATGGCGGCGGTTTGCACCTTACAGGTTTTCTTTCTCAGCACACTGTTCAATGTGTCATTTTAATGTCTTTACTCTCTGAGTTACCAAAGCAGGAGTTCTTTCTTCATTTCATAGGTGATTGGACTTTTCCAGAGACACACACTGGAACTCTGCTTGACCAAAAATCGATTAGGAAACAAATACCTTTGGCATCTCTGATATGTTTTGTGACGTGCAAGTCCTGTGGGAATCCTACAGGGAGCCGCAGTCATATTAATGCTTCTGTGGACAGTGAGGGTCCCAAAGCTTAGAAAGAAACTGCACATGTTACTGAAGCCCATGGTGTTCTGCAGAGCAAAGGACATTAATATTGATTTCAAATGCCCTCTGTATGGGAGATTAGAATTTATGTTTGAGCCTCTAAATTCTGAGAAAGACCTTTACTTTTTCTTATAGTTTATTGGTGTGTATGTGTATGTTTGTGTGCGTGCACACGCACACCATGGCCCACACATGCAGGTCAGGGGTCAACTTTATAGAATCATTTCTCTTATTCTACCCCTATGTTGGTTCCAGAGGTTGAACTTAGAGAGTCAAGTTTTCCTACCTTAGACTGGACTTGGTGAGCCATCGTGCCAGCCCCCAATGTTATTTTTGTTGATAAGGAAGGAACATAGACCCCAAATGTATAACGTTAGCCAGAAGCTGCCTTCTCAGGCAGGGCCAGGGCCTGTGCCAACTTGGGTTTTTCTGTTTATCAAGCGTATCAAGCCCAACTTTCTGAATTTTCTTTAGTATTTTAATAACTCAAGTGAATCATTTAAAGAGCCTTCTTTTTATAATAGTTGATGTTTTGTATCATAGAAAAGTTAATGAAGGAGTAATAGCTTCATAAAGAACAAATGTGGCAGCTGTGGTTGATCAAGCCCTGCCTGCCTGCCATTTTAAATCATGTTCTTGTACACTTGTCCCATGATGCCTATGAGGGCTGCCCACTGTGCTCATGCTAGTCACAGACTTTACTATCAGTAGTGGGTAACAGACAGTGGTCAGCAGACAGGTACATGCATGTGAGATTACATGACAGCACATGTGTGTTATAAACTGAGCTAAGGATTATAATTCTTACATTGTATCTGGACATTGAGCCATAACAACTGGTAAGTCTCTATGACGTCCGTGAATTGGGAGCTAGAAGAACATTTCAAGCAAATAAAAGAGCATGGTCTGCATTCAGGAATCTGCATTCATGAATCTGCAATTCAAGACTGAAGGCAGATTGTCACAGGTGAGACTGGAGAAGGTGGCAGGCCAGGCCTGGGACACAGTTAAGGAATCTTTCCTTGTGACTAGTGGAAAGTCTAGTCTGCCTCTGTCTGATTTGTTCATTGGTATGTCTGATTTGTTCACTTGGTATGTCTGATTTGTTCATTTGGATGTCTGATTTGTTCATTTGGATGTCTGATTTGTTCACTTGGTATGTTTGAGCTCTCTCAGTTTTCATCCTGACAGGTTAGCCTTCATTCTTAGGGCTTTGTTTTGTTTTGCTTTATTTTTGTTTTTGTTTTTGTTTTTTAACTGCTGTTTAAGTTAGCTACAAAGACTTAAGTTCTTAACCAAATGGATTCTTGATGCTAGATTATCTTGCTTTAAGTTTTATTTCTATATCTGAGCTAGGAGTTTGTCATGTTTTTGCTTTTCTCTCTCCTTCTTATCCTTTATAATTCTTGCATCAACTATGTTGATGCTCAGGATTCTCTCATCTTGGTCGCTCTCTTAGGGTTTTACTGCTATGAACAGACACCATGACCAAGGCAACTCTCATAAAGACAACATTTAATTGGGGCTGGCTTACAGGTTCAGAGGTTCAGTCCATTGTCATCAAGGTGGGAGCATGGCAGCGTCTAAGCAGACATGGTGCAGGAGGAGCTGAGAGTTCTACATCTTCATCTGAAGGCTGCTAGTGGAAGACTGGCTTCCAGGCAGCTAGGATGAGGGTCTTAAAGCCCACCCCCACAGTGCCATGCCTACTCCAACAGGGCCACACCTTCTAATAGTGCCTCTCCCTGGGCCGAGCATACAGTAATTACCACAGCCTCCTAAGTGCTGTGGATACTGCTCTCCCCTTCTGTTCTGTGCTTCATAGTTAAATAGGTAGATCTGACTAATGGCTACTATTCAGATTGCATCACACACACACATACATTCATAATTTTTTTTAAAAAAAATTGCTTTTTGTCAAAAAAGAAAAACGTATTTCTGAAAGTCTGTATGTAAAAGTACATTTTTGGAGTCCGCAATCAAAACCTTTGGGGTTGGCTTTGTCTTTTTGCCCAGGAGCAGTGTTGGTTGACTGCCTGTGCAATCCAGTACATTGCTTCTGCTTGCTGTTCAGCTCCTTGCTTAGAGAGGGGACTATGGAAGCATGAGAAGGAATTTATGTGCTTCTCAGCATCTAGAGACCTGAAGCACAAGCCCTTCCACTCCGTAGGTACAAGACTGCTCTGCGTGAAAGATGGCTGCAGCAGGTGCAGGGGAGATGCGCTTCTCCCCCAGCAACTGTGCTGGCGTGGCAGGCTGTGTTTGTAGGTGTGCCCACCCTGTGCCTGTGTGCCACAGGGAGATCTGAGCCTGGAGGTCACATTCAGCTCTTCTGCCGTGAGAGGACTGCAGCCTATGGTAGCCTTCTTTTCCACTTCTTTTACCGTTGGTGCCTGGGAGCTTGCTCTGAGATTCTGACTAGAGTACAAATCCATGGACATGGTCGTCACTGCAGCTGCAGTCTGCGTCAGGGAACTACCCGCCTTGTAAGCTCCATGCACATCTGAAGGACTTAACCCATTTTATGTCTTATTTGCTCATGCACGCTCTCTCTCCCTCCCTC
>NW_022196891.1:84390604-84417531 GCF_008632895.1 Mastomys coucha
GTGAACTGAACCTGAAGCTTGCCTGTTCTGTTAAATTGGATGGCCAGCAAGCCCCAGAGAACTCCATTCTAAGTCTCCTCATTGCTGAATTTCTTGACCTTACCAACTCAGTCATCTACCCAGCTCCAGGTATTTATTTTTTTATGACAGTGTTATTGAAATCATTCCCTCATTATTATCCTAAGTTCTGTGGTCACAGAAAGGAGAGAAACAACACAGAAACACAACCCCAGCCATTCCTCTACCAAAACTCAGAATATTGAACTGGAGGAAATAAAGGGGAGGTTGCCTAAGGACACAGGGCCCAGAAGCTGATGTTCTGGGTTCAGTTGCTACTCCAGTGCATGCCAGCCTTGTGACCCTGTGAGCAGTGGAGATGTGATAGGGTTTGATGAGAACTGCCCAGCCAGGGCGAAGGCTCCCAGCAGCAAGCACTCTTTAGACACAGCAGTTCATGGCTATTGCTTCTGTAAGTGATTCTTCCACACGCTCACTGTTGCCATTGCTGTAACTATTGCTCTTTAATACTGTCCCTCTCTCAAGGCACTGCAGTTTCTGTTACTACAGTAAGTAAACACCCTTGTGTCTGAGATAGGTGTGAGCAAAGGTGCTGACGCTGTAGAAGGATAGACAGTGTGAGCAACAGTGCTGATGCTGTAGAAGGATAGACAGGTGTGAGCTGATGCTGTAGAAGGATAGACAGGTGTGAGCTGATGCTTTAGAAGGATAGACAGGTGTGAGCTGATGCTGTAGAAGGATAGACAGGTGTGAGCTGATGCTTTAGAAGGATAGACAGGTGTGAGCTGAAGCTGTAGAAGGATAGACAGGTGTGAGCTGATGCTTTAGAAGAGGAAGCCTTGAAGTCTGCCCGGGTATTTGTGCACATGGAGGCCACCCTCTCCCAACCACACCAGTACCCCAGTAAAGTGTCTTCCTTGCTAGAGAGCTACGTGCCACCTACTACCTGCTTGGACACTTGGATCCTTGGTCCGCTTGCTCTCAGCTGCTCATCTCTGTCAGTGGCCACAGGCTTGGAGGCTGGAAGAGCATGGCTGCAGAATCAGAGCACTGACCTTTGACTTCCATCTGTTACTTACTTAGGAAATCTGTGGCTATTGCCTTCCTCTCTCTGAGCCTGTGTCTTTGTTTGCAAAGCGTCCACCTCCCAGAGTTTGGGGGGTTAGATGCTAACTGTCTAGCTGATGGGGTGCTCCTGAGACCAAGGGCACTGCAGAGAGACTGGCATGAGTGTTCAGGGCAGCACGTGGACAGGTCTGCTCCCCACTTGGACAGTGAGTTTCATGTACTGCTCAGGCACTAATGCGCTTCCTTGGCTTCTCCGGAGCGAAAGCAGCCAGAACCCCCAGCCTGTAGAATTTTGGTTTTTCTGATGTTGTCCAGCTCTCAGCCCTTACTCACAGCCTTTGTTCATTAACCCATTCAGATAGCCTGGCCACTCACGCCTTCCTTCACCCACTTTCTTACAGTTTCGATTGTCAGAGGAAATAGCGTCTTCTGTGCAGTGCTGATGCTGGCTCCTGAGCTAGTCATCCTTTCCTCTGTCCCGGGCCGTCCCCACTCTCCATCACCTCTGTTTCCTGCCCTCCTTCCTCCTCTTTGCCAGTGTATTATTCACATCCTCCTCCTTCCACCCACCTGTGCATTGTAATCTCAGCCCCTCCCATCCCAGCTCTGGGAACTTCCTGCCCGGTCCCCAGTAATCCCTCCAGAACCCACCAAGTTACATTGCCCTATGCTCTGAATCCCACAGAAAGTCCCACGGGTAACTTCTTCAGTGGTCAAACTGCCTCTCAGGATTTTTGCTTCTTGGAAAACTTATTTTGAATCTCCTTACCCAGATTCTTGAAGGCAGAAAATAGAAAACTGTTGAGAGAAGAGTTCATAGAAGAGCCTTTAACCAGTTTCCAGACGCAAGGGGTAGGGGTCCAGCATGCGTCACAGACAACCATCACACACTTCTCAAAATTCTGTAGGAAAGCTGAACTCTTAAAATAGGGTAGGCATTGGACAGCACCTCCCCACTTCCATCTTTATCACTGATGTTGACAAAGGTGTGACTTTTATTTAAAGGAGGTTGAAGGGAAAGCACTAAAGCACAGCAGAGAAGAAGCCAGGCTGACACCAGCTAGGGAAGAAAGGAAGAGGCGTGCGGCAGGGGCACTCGGTCACTTAGTGATGATAGGACATCTTCCTCTTACCTCACTGTCAGGAGCTAGGGAGGAGTAGATCTCTACTGACAGGAACCCAGCCATTAACCTAACGTCGTTTACACACCACCACTATGCAATGTTCTTATAAAACGTAGCATGTTTGTCAAGAGGAAAAGACCAAAAGCTATTTTTGCACCTGAGTGTTGGAGCTGGGAGAAATGGCACTGCTGCTTTAATCCTGTTATGAAGTGATTCACTGGGTGTACATGTGATCTCTAAATACTTTGCTTTAAAACAATCCACGGCAGAAAGGAAATCCTGGCCAACCTGTCAATGGAGCTCTCAGTGAAAGTTTGCTTCCAGTTGGTAGCTAATCCAGTGTTAGCACACTGACACCAGTGAGGTGTCCCTTCTCGTGGCAGTGTGGTTCTGGCCTGCCAGGGAACATTACCAGCCATGACGTGGAGAAATGCTAAAGGAGATAGGGCCCTGCTCCTGTGGAGACCCCTGTGGAGGTCCCCGTGAAGGCTCCTGTGGAGGCTGGTCACTCCCACCTGGCTCCCTAGGCTCTATAAAGAGGCTGTAGTATGTAAAGACACTGTTCTTGGAATGCTAAAGGCACTTACAGTCACAAGTATTCTTTGTCGTTTTGAGTGTTTTCAGTGTCTTCAATTTCCACACCTACATATTTACTGTGCTACTAGAGTACTAGGCATGCATGCAGCTGACAAGCACTCCCGGGACAAATGTGCTGAGAATCTATGAAGGGTCTGGGGAAAGAGCTGGGCTTGGTGGCAGAACTAGCAGATTTGACTGTGCTGCGACTATGGCTTCAGGGTTCAGGAACTTGTTCTGACCCGTTACCCCAACTGCTTAGCTGTGAAAGGAATGGATCTAAAGCACAAAGTGGGTGGTCTGCGATTTGTAACTGGGATTTTTTTTGTCTTAATCCTGAGTGCAGAGCTGCAGAACAGGATATTCTTGTATTTTCAACTCTTTTTTAAGTAACTCCAATAATCAAAAGTCATAATTTGGCATAATGATGCTATAATTAAGTTGTGGCAAATGATAGCATTTGTAGATTTTATAACCAGAATTGATTTGTAAAATGAACACAGTCCCAGCAGTTTATGTTAACATAATTAAATGGAAATGTAATTCTAACTCCGTTTGCTTATTAAATTGAAAATTACTGGGTTATGAGCACTCTTACATTCCTGTCAAAATTGGTGTAAGTCTAGAATTACATGAAATATCCATTAAAATAAAGCATATTTAAGGTTCTGTTGCTGGTATGAACAAATTCCTTCGAGCATATGCTGCTGACTGTTCATTGGCGAGCAAGTGCTTCTGGGAGGGCTAGCTCACCACTCTTCTTCTCTCCACAGCCACTGGTTTAGCCCTGGGGCCAGGACCGAGCACGGCCAGGTAAGGACCAACCGTCTCCCTCAATGTGTCTGTCTGCTGGGATAGTAAGGCAACAGAGAGAGAGCAGCTTATTGTAAAAGAAGTCAATTGTGCCGGGGCTTAACACTGACCTCAGCATGCATCCGAGATTCCTCCCACTGCCACCGTCCTGAGTCACGCAGGGAAGCCTCTATGGAGTGGGTCACATGTGGGACTTTACTAGGAAACACTGGGTGTGACTGCACATGCCTGTGTAATCCAATGCTTTGGACATTAAGATGGAAGGACCAGGAATTCAGCATCCTCATCCATGCAGTGGGCTAGCCCAGAAATCCAAGTCAGCAAGTAAAGGCAAGCCGTGTGAGATGGGGCAGCACTGGCTGTCGCTGAGGGGCGGCCCTGATTTCTTCTAAGTCTGCCCTGTGTCGGGCGTTTGGTTTAAGCTAGCTGCTTGATGTACTCAGCAGTGCAGTGAGCAGTGGGGCTGGCAGGAACTGGGTGTTCTGCCTTGCTCTTGAGTGTGTTCATTGTCTCCTTAAAACATGCTAATATTATTTAGAGGTAGATTGTGGTAAATCTTATAAAACTTAGTCTAGTGTTTGACTCCTTGAGAGAGCTTTTGCTATTTTGAATGATAGAGTTATGTTTTAGTCACGTGATCCATAAGGAAACCACTCTCTGAAAGTTCACGGGACCCTAAGGGGCTGGGGCTGGGAGAGGAGCACTTATCTAGCATGAGAGCCCTAAAAGGCCAGGAGAGAGAGGGGGTGGGGAGCGCATCTGTCACCCCTAGCTTCTAGAGAGAAAGGCACCACCAGTCTCTTCTCATTTTTTAGGCATAATTCTTTGGACTAATTTTTAGTTTGGCCTTTTGCCATACTTCAGTATGCATCCCACATTTTTATCTTGACTCACTAAGTTATTAATTAGTAATTGTAGGTAATGTTTTCATTTGTGGTGCTTGGTTCTGTAAGTAGACTCAAACACTAAGTTTGTTAATACTGTCCAGTATTCTTAGAGGAAGTACAGAGCTAGTTTCCTCCAGACTTTTGGTCCCAAGGTCTTCATCAGTCAGGTTGTGACTTGTGTGTGTGTGTGTGTGTGTGTGTGTGTGTGTGTGTGTGTGTAAGAGAGAGGTGGGGGAGAGGGAGAGAGGGACAGACAGACAGACAGACAGACAGACAGAGATAGAGAGAGAGATTGATTCTGTTTCAGACATCAAACCTTTGACTCATTAAGCTCTGACAAAGACACTGTAGCTCCTACCTGAGCAAGGCTTATCTTAACAGGCGTGGCTTTTCTTTACTAGCATATCACAGCTCTCTTTAGTGTAACAGCAGTAGACACTGTTCCCGAGGCCACAGAAGTACAAAAGCATTGAATTGGAAAGGACACACACACTGAAGCAATAGTTTGCTCACAGTATGAGTGTGGTGGCAGAACAGCATCATCTGAGTAGGTCCGTCACCTAGACGGCTTGGTTTTACCCCTCAGTGTGTGTCAGTGGTGACTGTCAAGGCACGGACAGCATAACTCTGGGTATCGACATAGTTATCAGCAGGTACTGAGGAGCCGGCTATGGAACCTGCACAGTGAGGACCAGTTAGCTTGATAGCAATAGGCTCGTGCATAGCGTTGACATGGTGAAGCATGGTCATTCCTGAATTCAACAAACACCTAACTGTAGCACGGTGAACAGAAGGACTATCAGGTTCTAAACTGTGATGAATGAATGTCTTGCCGTGCACTCCCCTTTTTTCTTGTTCCTATGTAGCAGCATAGAGTAATGACAGTAGTGATTCAGTTCCCTCCAAACCCTCGCCTCACTCCTTTCTCCAGCTTCCTGTTCTGTTCTTTCATGCTGTCTAGCATGCTTTTGCTTCTGCCGCTCTTAGATGTAACTTCACTGTCACCTGTTGCATTAGTCAGGGTCCTCTAGAGTCCTATAGTGTCTCTATATATTAAGGGAATTTTTTTTTTTTTTTTTGGTTTTTCGAGACAGGGTTTCTCTGTGTAGTCTTGGCTGTCCTGGAACTCGCTCTGTAGACCAGGCTGGCCTCAAACGCAGAAATCCGCCTGCCTCTGCCTCCCAAGTGCTGGGATTAAGGGAATTTTTTGTGATAACCCTGACCCTGACCCTGACCCTGACCCTGACCCTGGTTTTTAATTGGTTGTGAGAACCGAGTTCCGGGTGTACTTCCCACAGCTCAGGTAAGCCACCGTAAACGGGGACTAGTTCCATTCCTGCCCTCGCGGCGCTCGCCTGATAACTTTTAGTCTGTAGTTCAACTAACCCAACCATGATGGTCAGCTATGAATGGGAAATCCAAGGATCTAGTAGCTGCTCAGCCCCATGAGGCTACTTATTTCAGCTGGTCTTCTGTTAGAAGTAAGTTCCAATAGATGTGCAGGCAGGCAAAGAGCGAGTCTTCCTTCTTCCAATGTCCTCATGTAAGTCTCCAGCAGAAGGTGTGGCGCACAGTAAGGCGTGTACCACCACTCATGGAGCTGGGACTTGCTTTGTCCCGTGCTGACCTTGAACTCAGATCTCCTGGGATTAAAGGCATATACCACCTTGCCTGGGCTTAAGCTTCTCATGGCCACTATACCTCAAGATCTCCTGGTCAGAAACTTATGTCTTCCAGCCTCAAGATCTGGATCACAGATGTGCCCTCCAATTCTGGATTGTAGTTCGTTCCTAATATAGTCAAGTTGACAACCAGGAATAGCCACTGCATCTATTATCTGTCACATGCTCGCTACTCTTACAAGCAAAGGTCTTTGTAGAAAGCAGCATCATTTTTCTACTCAGTCACTGATGGTCTGCATGCACATAAAGCTAATGAGTGTTAGTAGCTGTATAGATAGATAAGCAAGGATCCTAGAAGGCCACTCATGTGAAAGAAAGAGGGGACATCTGTGTATCACTGTGTGCATGCACATGCTTGTCTACATTTCTGCATGTGTGTGTATATTTCTGGTGTGCACAAGGGTTTAGATTCTGAGGCTTTCCTCTGTGAACATCTTACAACCTGACATTTTGAGTCATTGATCATGATTTAGATGTTACTCCATTCTCTCTAATGTTGAAGACATTGAAAGGCTAAGTCTGTAGAGACTTGAAATAGCTTTTCAGATATTCAGGGGTTCCCGACAAAGGCGTGTCAGCAGAAGTGCTTTTCACCAGGCATACTTTGTCTGTAGCAACAGTAAAAGAGGAATATGACTCTTCCTTTTGATGAGATTTAATAGTTATGTGGAAACATGAATAGCTCAGAAAATCCTGATTCCCATTTTGTACACATGGAAGCTACGAGCTACAAGTAACCCTCTGGTCTGTGGTCGGCTTCACCAGCCCTAACCTCATGTGTCATGGTTTTGCATGTTGACTTTGTGGCTGTCTTCATGCAAGCCGTTTTCTAATGGACACCTGCACATGGCAGGTGTTGGTAGGGAGTTGTAGCTCCACATGGCTTAAGCCCCACAATCAGAAGGCCTGAAGATAAGCTTTGTTCTTAACCAGGATAACACTGAGTCATGACCCCTGCGTGACCTTGTGTGACACGGATAGAAGCTCCACGGCGGCTGCAGCCGCTCTCACCATGAGCGTGCAGCCTGCTGCTCTTCTTCAGACATAGCAGGCAGCCAGCCTTCTCAGTGTCCTCCAAGTATTCAGCTTCATGCAGTAACATGCTCATGGCTCAGGCATCTAAATCATTTTTATCTGAACTTCATTCAAAATTTATTGTTGGCCTTGATTTGTGATTTTATTGGTAAACTGAAATAATTTCTTGATGGAGTCTGTGTATTAATTGCATTATTGCAATATTTGTCTTTTTTATACCATACCCATCAAAAGCATGGATTTTAGGATAAGAACACATTCTTATATGGATCTACTCAGAAGAGGTAGAGGCAAGTTCAGAGTCAGTATCATCAACTTTGTGTTCATCCCGACAGTGGGCTGAAAACCTCCCAGACCAGGTTGGTACAGCCTGCCATCATGGTTACAATTTCAAATCTAAGTTGTCACAGATTTTTTTTCTTACTGAACTTTTTAAGTTTTTAAACTGTTTTAATGCCATCCCCAGGAAAATAGTTCCAGTGACTTTGATCTTAAAATGAGGTTAACTGCCATGAATCTTAAGATGACGGAGGGGATTTTGTCATCTCACCTTGAGTTCTCTGTGTCACAAATGTTGCTTTATATATAGACTTAAAGGCACTAGACTTAGAAATGCCAAAGCAATTAATTTTTTTTCATATTTTCAGAACCAATTTAATGTTCACGGTATAAAGTGTTTCTAAATTGAAATGCTTTCAGATTAATGGACTTAAGATAAATGGTCACTATTTTCTATAAGTAGCAATAATGAGCTATGGCTTCAGCTACATATCATACACCAGATCTCATGCCCTACTTCACTGCCTCATTCATTCATTCATTCATTCATTCATTCAACAAATGTCTATTGAGCACTAAAAATGTTCCAGAACAGTCTAAGTCCTGGAGATGCAGATAAACTGAAACACTGAAGTAAAGAGCCACTGTGAACAAAGGCACAGTCCATCTCCCAAAGGAGAGTTCTGGTAGCCGGGATCTGAGGAAGTAAGGAGAGTAGACCATGGGTTAGACCACGGGAGGAGGGGCACAGCGGGGGGGGGGGGGGGGGGGGTGGATCTGAGGAAGTAAGGAGAGTAGACCACGGGAGGAGGGGCACAGCAGGGTACTCGTGTCGAGAGGTAAGCAAATTATGAAGGGCCATGGTAGCCTGACAGAAGACTTTGAATTTTATTTTACGTGTAATAAATGAGATGCATTTAGGAACGCTCATATTGACTACAGCTCAGAATGGTGTGGACTAGAGCAAGGCCCCAGACAGGGAGACCATCTAGGAGGCTGTGGCGTGAGAACACCGCGGTCTGGACTAGGATGGCCACGGTCTGGGTAGAAGTGAGTAGATCCTTTGGAAGAACTCAAGTAGCTAAGACATCCTTGGATACTAGGGGTGGAACGAAGGTCTGGGCTGTCTAGAAAGTGGCCAGACCAGCATTCAGTTCTCTGTGGTGGTGTGGACTGCTGAGAAGAGTCACCCTTGAGAGGTTCCTGACTCAGTCTATACAAACTGTGACCATCGTCACACCTGCAGAGCTCAGGCCCCGTTCTTTCCACAGTTCAGTGTCCCAGGTTCCTGACTTATGGGTGAAGATTAGACCTTAGAAAAGTGCACAATGGACTCCATCTGAGGGTGCAGGCTCTGTCTGAGGGTGCAGACACTGTCTGAGGGTACAGGCTCTGTCTGAGGGTGCAGGCTCTGTCTGAGGGTGCAGGCTCTGTCTGAGGGTACAGGCTCTGTCTGAGGGTACAGGCTCTGTCTGAGGGTGCAGGCTCTGTCTGAGGGTACAGGCTGTGTCTGAGGGTGCAGACACTGTCTGAGGGTGCAGACACTGTCTGAGGGTGCAGACACTGTCTGAGGGTGCAGACACTGTCTGAGGGTACAGGCTCTGTCTGAGGGTGCAGACACTGTCTGAGGGTGCAATTTGTATTGATGACTGTGTCACTGAAACAGATGGCTTGAGGGTTTGCTGAGCACACCTCTGTTATGTGCCAGCCCCTGGTAAACTTCCTCTGCTCAGGCTGATTTCTTTTGTGCTGTGCGTTTGAGCTCAGCCTTGCATCTTCATAGTCATTATGTATGAAAGTAAAGCTACGAGGGACATAGTGAAAGGATGTTGAATGTTTTCCACATCTATTTTATTTCCAGTTAGAGTAAAGCAAATATGAAGGGGCATGGATGTCTAGACATTTGGAGGATGTACGAATACACACACATGTACGTACATACATGCATACATACAAGCCAGTAGTTTTTTAGAGACCGTTTTGCTGTATTTTCTGATATGACAGGCTTAGGTCCATAAGAAACAGTATTAGCTCTTTCATATCAGCCTCAAAACTCTGGCCGCTGAGCCTAACAATCAAAGCCTTAGACAACAGAGGGTGTTGTCACTGTGGGCATAGAGGTGGGGGACACACCTAACTAAGCTCCATGCTCCATGAGGTCAGTCACTGCAGCTGTCAAGGGCAGGCTGCCCCCTGGCCTGCCACCCCTCCTTAGCATTTCTGCCCAGTGACCCTGGCATCATTGGCAAAGAGAGTGGCAAGAAAGTTACATGCCTGGGCATGCCAGTGTCCCTGCGATTACAAACTCTTTTGTTTTTACACTTCGTCCCGACACTCTGTGCAGCACCAGCTTCTGAGAGATAACCGAGCAGAAAGAGGGCACAAGAAAAGCTGCTCCGTGAAGACAGCCAGCAGGTAAGCGTGCGGATGCTCCCTGTGCTCATGGGCTCAGAGCCACTCTGTACAACTGTGAGACCTTGTGAGTCATGTAGTGTTTAACAGAACCCATGTCAGGGGTCCCAGTGATGAATAAAAAGATGCCGTTTTTGGTTAAATTGTTTTAAAGCCGGTGAAATGAAAGGAAATAGGTTTTTATCCAAAGAATGCATTTAGGCTCTTTTTCATCTGAAGTTGTCTGCTTTTCCCCTTCCTAATGCCGAGGATTGTCTGCGGTTACATTTGACAGTGTGTTTTCAAGATTGCACCTGTACTTCTGAAGATTTCATCTTTACTCAGAGAGCAAAAACTCTATCTTTCTTGACTGAATATTGATCAGAATGACTGCCAGGTCAACTTAGCACACTGGAAACTCACCTGGGAAAAGAGTTGTCATCTGTGAGCATGGTGATTGTCTTGATTATATTAATTGTAAACAATTAACTGAAAATAGACAATAGCAGCCCTTGGGTTAGAACCTCACCTTTATGAAAAAGAAAATGAATTGAGCACAAGCATGCTTGTATCAATTAGTGCATTCTTTTCTGCTCTTGACTGTGGGTGTGACATTCCCAGTCGCTTCAGGTTCCCACTGCCTTGATTTGTTAGTACTGAAGGGCTGTAACCTGGACTTGTTATCTAAACAAACTCCTTTCCTTCAGGTTGTTTATGCTGGTGTTTAGCACAACAGCAAAGGAGCTAGTGCGAGGTCCAGACCAGGAGGACCAGGGAATTTGTTTATAATAATCCCCAGCAGGGATCCTACGTTGGGAAGAATTCTCACCTTCAGTGTTTCTGTTCCACTAAAAAGCTAAAACTGATTGGCTGAGGCAAAATTAACCGTCATACCTTGGGCTTAGTAAGAATTTCTCAAAAAGTTAAACTCAGTCTGTTGAACAGTGGACGTGAGACCTCATTGGGCCTGAGACAGACCGGCCCTTTCCACACTTGTGAGAGTGGCAAGGCGGGCCACCAGCCAGAAGGAAATAAAGACTTGACTGAGAGTGCCTACAGGAGCTTGGCATTTAGTCCTTCGGCAGAGCATGTCTATATAGGAGAGCCTGGGGTCTGTTCCCAGCACCACTACAAAATAAGAGGGGAGGTATGGGAAGGAGGGATAAGCCTGTCCCCCGACCCCTATGGCTTTCTGCCCCCTGTCGTAGTTGTGCTCCATGGCACTCTTTCCCTTGAGCTCTCTGGGAAAGAAAGGGTTGTTAACTCTGGGAGCTTGCATGTCTGCAGACCCTTGCACTTCTGTCACACTGCTCGCTCTCCTGGAACTGAGTTACCTCAGGGTTTCATGTCCACTCCCACCACCATCTTCCAGTTTTGGGTAATTGCACTTCTTGCCTCCATTATTTACATATTGGAGGCCCCTTACTTCTCTATGTTTAAGCCCCTCCTCTTCCCTCCCCCTCTCCCATTGTCTTTCTTTCTCTCTCACATGCATACATGACATGTCTCTGTTACAAGTACACAATTGTCTTATCTTCACAACTATACAACAGGTATAAATACAAACATAAGCTGACTTCTTGGAGCACTGGTGGCCAATTTTCTCAATATTATAACCCAAATCTTCAAAAGAATTTTTTTTTAACTTCTACACTTGTGTCTCCAGACATCTCTCCATGAACATTGCCTCATATTTATTCTTTCTCTTGATTAGTGGCTGCACTGGATCTTCTGATCACTAATGTGAAAGTGCAGGGCAACATGGAAGAGTGAACATAAATACAAGGAGAGCCTGAAGCTTACATTTTGTTCTCAATCTTTGTTAAATGCAATGTGAAAATCCTTCACCTTCCAATTCATATATAGTATTCGACATTCCTCTCCTGAAGCCCATTTTCTTTCATAGTATTTTAATATTATCTTGACTTTTCTTAACCCTTGTGGATGAGTGACTGCACTTGCCTTTTTCAACTTAGGGAAAAACATAAAGGCTAGAGAACAGAACTATAATGTATTGAGTGAGTCATTGCATTGCGGGACCATTTACTCCCAAAATGTCCCAAGCAAGTACAGAAGCATAAACTCCCAGGCATGAGTCAAGGCTGAGGTGCTCAGGCTTCGACTGCAACACACGCTTAAAGTGGGCATTGTTCAGAGATGCTCCCAACACACAGCCGAGTGCTGTGAAGTTACAGTTTGGGCCCGGGCACCTTGGGAGATGTTAGGAATCTTTGTAGAGAATTCTGCTCACATATGTACCAGTGCTACTAAGGGCAATCAGTGTGAGGCTTCTGCATCCCTGCTGCAGGCTCCTGCATCTCCCTTGGCTTCACTCTGGTTCATATTCTATGCTCTTTACATTGCTGAGTATGGCAGTATTGTCCTCTCCCGGCATGAGAAGATGCTGTGCCTAACAAAGAACTGAAAGAGGCAGTAGGTAAGATCTCCTTTAAACACACCTAACAGTTTCACTCACTCACTGTCTGCGTTTGAGAGGGCCCCACATGGTAGTGCAAGGTGGCCTCAAACTCACAGTGTTCCCTCTGTCTCAGTATCTTTAATCTTGGGACTTGAGGCATGGAGCACCGCTCTGCTTCACTCATTTCTGTAAGATTTGTGCTGTCTTCTGTGAGCTGTCCTGTGTCCGTGCTCCTCAGGAGGTTTCTTACCTTCACTCAGTGCTTCAGGCATCCCTGTCCTGCTTGTTTACAGCAGCAGTGCTCATCATAATGTGTCATCCTGTCATATCCCAGTGGCCACTAATAAAATGACAACGGGTCGCATTAGTACCTACTGTAAATTAAATTATGGATTCACTGATCGTCAATATCGTTGATGGTGTTCCTCTAATGCGCCTGTCAGTTTGTTGCTTCCTGTTGTTTCTCAGAGCACCCTACCACACCACAGATGTGTCCCAGTTGTGGGTGAGGAAGTGTTCCTCACGGAATCCCCTCAGGTGCTCATCTGATGAGTTTCCCTGGAATTCTGCCCTACAGTGATTGTAGCTCACCTTCCCCCAGTGTTCCTTCATTTTGTTTCTCTCTCCTTGAATCTTCTCACTCACAGTGGCATAAGACCTGGGTTTTCCTTTGCAGCAGAGGGGTTACTTTGACCTGGAGACAGTCACACGTGTGCTGCCCACCGGCCTTGAACTAAGGTCCTGGGCACAGTGGTCTCTGGCTGGGCGCTGTGCTCAGATTCCTGGGGTCCTATCCCCACACTGGAATTTTTTGTTCCCTTCAGTCTTGAATTGGCTCCGTGTTGTCTGTCCATTTTCTGCCATGAAGCTTCACCTTACTTGTATTGTTTCTTGTCTAATGTTTAATGAACATCATAGTTTTTGTGCCACTTGATTATTTTTACATATCTCAAATCTTTCAAAATATAAGTGAAAACTCAAAAAACTGAAACTTTCAAAACAGTTGAATAAAAGCACATTTAAATGTTACTTTTAGAACTTCTTATCACTTTCAGATTTTAATAATTAGCAGACATGACGTTTGTTGAGTCATGTGTCTGTTGAAGTGAAAACAAAACGAAACCCTTGATCATTGCACCCAAGGTTTTTGTTTTGATGTTTTGAGATAGGATCTCTGCAAGTAGCAGAATCTCTTTGGAACTTAGAGCCATCCTGTTTCAGCCTCCAAAGTTTCTATGCTCAGACTATTTCAGAGTTTGTAAATCTAGTGTAGGTCCCTCCTTTTCTGTGACCAATGAGCCAGAACATATTCACAACGTTAGGTGAAGCAGTTTATTGCTTGTGAATGGACAGCAAGACACAAAAGAAGCAGCATTCATTTTGAGTTGATCCCCAGGCTCAGGAAAGATGTCTGAGACAGATGGAGCCCTGCCATTCCACACTTGAGGCACAGCTGAGCAGTCCTAAGAGGCAGCCACCCAAGCTTACATACCTCAAGGACATGGTTCAGTAGGGTCAAAGTCCCAAAACATATCCTGTGTCCAGAGGCTCGCCCAGCCAGTCTTTCCTCAACTAAGGGTGTTTCTGCTCCCAGGCCCTTCTGCAGTAATCTTCAAAGAGGAGGGGCCTGTATCAGTGATGGCCAGTGGAAAAATGCCCTCTGTGTTACCATCTTACATCTCAGCATTTCCATGACAGGTTTGCTTCTTTAAAAATGACTTGTCTTTCCCCATGCTATCCCTTATTTAAAGTTACAGCTAAATATGTCCCCAGTTCTGTAAAAACTTCTGAGTAGCATCAGAGAAAACCTTCAGTCTCACTCTCCCAGACTGAAAGCCACTTTCACAGGCATGCAGGGATGCCTGAGACTCAGTCATGTGACATCCTGGGACGATTCTCTCTCCCAGAGCTTTACACTGATGACTGGTGTCTTCTGCCATGAGAAGCCATGTGCCAGCTTGAGAGCTGTGGCAGCTCAGCTTGGTTATTCCCACTGTATCAAGATGTTTCTCTTCGTTCCTGGAGACGTTTGTAGTGAGATGAGATTTTTCCCCTCTTTCTTAGAAAGTTTGGATTTTGGCATGTGCTCATAAGAAGCACCTAGAAAAAAAAACTATCTAATACATCAATGTGTTATTTGAATCAAGTAAAATATATTTTATTGCTGATAGTATTTAATCTGTTCATCTCTATGAGATCTCTTCACTTTATTCCTAACAGTACATGTTCACTTAGTTCTCGTTGCATGATTTGATAACCTTGCATACTGTGTGCTCTAATTTCTTACATAATCTATTCATATTTAGATGGAGAGAGTGATTCTTTGCTATCCTCTTGCCCAGTTAGTAGATTAAAATAAAAATGTATTAAAAATAGAAGACAGTAGATTTTATCTGAGAAACAGTAGACCCGTCATACACTTCCATTTCCTACACTTGCTCATGTCTGCCACCCCTATCCAAGTAAGAAAAGCCTCCTGTCTGCTTCACCTTGGCTGCACTCCTTCCACGAGACAAGGCCTGTTACCGTGTGGCCACAGATGGGACAGAATTACAGCTGCTCTTTATTTGATCTTCTAAAGCTCCAAAGATGTTCAAGGATGCCATGTGCTCCATCTTCCCCATGCTGCCGTTTGTCCTTTGGAAAGGAAACCTAATTTGCAACAGATACAAAACTATTTGTCATTTTGCAGCTTTGCCAAAAATAAATGAAAGTATTATCGACTACAGCTCTAAGCAGCTATTAGTAAATGGGAGGAGGGTTACTGGTGAGAGACTACATGAGGATGTGGGACTGCGTGTGAGGGTGTGCGTGTGCGTGTATGTGTCCCATCCTCTTAGAATATTAGCATTTTAAACAGACCTGTCCTTGTCACACTGGAGTTGTAACTATTTAACACTGTGCTTTTAAAACAAGTTATGCTAGTTGGCTAGTTGATATTTTATATGCCCAGAAAGTGACTTGGGGCCACCTTTAAACGCTGACTTTAAAATGTTATCGTCCTGTATAACCTTTTGTCCCAAATTGAAAACTAGGGGAAGACTGTATTTGTGGTAAACAGGTTTGCTCAGCCCTTCAGAGAAAACCCTCTCAAAGTGATTTCCATTCATTCTTATGTGTGCATGCCCAAACTAATAGAAAATAGTCACATGTTCACTTTAATTAGAATGTATGCATTCCATATTTGTTTAATTGGAATTCATTTAATTATATATGTGTCCTAATTAAAAAGAGCATTTGAATAACTTTGAGGGCTAGCGATAGTTAGAGCAGAATAATTGGGAGCTCCCCACATGCGCGACATAAAATGGCTTTTGAGGGGTTTAATTTTCCCATTCTACACTCTACGACCAAATTACTGTATTTTATAAAACCACACTGTGCACAAATTGCCAGTGCTCATGGCTCCTGTCCTTTGGCATCCTGAAATTCTAACCTTCCTTGCCAAGATTTTAAATGAATGACTGGAGAGGGTTATTTTAAGTTATGGTTATACCAAATAAATTAGCCAATTTGAATGTTGAACTGTTGCGTTTTGGTTGGATCTGAGGGACCCACAGAGAATGAGCAAGCTTACCAACTGGAACTATGTTTTGTGTCCTTGTGTAGTAAATATAACTCTAAAAATGCACTTCCTCTCAGTGTAGCTCTGATCACGTAGCAACCTCTTTCTCCCGTGGATGAACTAGATGCTTTCAGATGCCTAGACATGTGCACAGGCTCTGTCCCCAAGGATGCCTTTTGGATGTGGCTGTGGTCACTAATGATGGAAAATTGTTAGCATGTGTGAGCTGTTCCTGCGACCCCTAACTGAAAGACATTTATGGTGTGAAGTCCATGTCCTTAAGGACAGGTGTCTGTTTCACAGTTGGCACTCTCCAAATTGGCCCAGTGATTAAGTGGCCATCGACACAGATCTAACCTTTAGCTCCCAGAGATGGGTCCCCTAGGAAATGATTAAGGTGCACCTGCAGAGTCGCATCGCAAGGCTGTGTCACTCCTGCAGCCCTGGTTGTCACTTCATTACAGAGCATTTGGGGCTGATGACGGAGTGTGCTTCTATGCCAAAATACTTCCCCAGACCAGCACCAGCCCTAATTCTTGAATGGAGAGTGCCTGGGAATATGGCGGCTGCCTGATAGTTGGTGTCTTTCCCACTCCAGAGTAAGCACAGGTCAGCACGGAGGCCTGTGTCAGTTAGCTGTCCAGAGAAGTTGAGCCTGTGGGCAAGTTCATTTCAGCATTCCCACCTACTAAATCCATCGCCACCTCGAAAATCTCTGCCATCTGCAGTGCTGTCTTATGTGTGTGGAGTCTAAATCAAACCCACTGGGTCACAATAGATCAGCAGTTATCCATCAGAGTAAATTTAATGCCCATGTATCTATAATTAAAATATTTTACTTAATAATATATGAAAATTCAAATATTAAGCACTTAATTATCACTTTAACCATTTTTCAATTATTAGATGAATACAAAATAAATTTAAAAGTAATTTGAAACTTGTTTACATAGTTGTTGGTTTGCTTTTTTAATCAAAGTTTTTTATATCTAGTACTTTCTTTTTTTCTCTTACCTTTTCTCTTTGGGAATAAACATGCTTTTGTCATTCCATACATTCCATATTGATTTCGTTTGTGTACCAGGCTACAGATGGGAAGTTACCTTTGTTTATTTCATATATTTCTGCTCAATTCCAACTCATGCCCAATTATATTACACTAAATTAACATAATTCAGCAGATGTTGATATTTAAATGTTTTCTGGCATTCAAGTCTTGGACAGCTGTATTAGAGCTTGGGGAGAAGGCAAGCATTTAGAGTTAAATGCTGAGCATATGCTTAAATTACTAATTAGAAGGATGGAGTGAAAACTATTCATTCTCCTTCCTAAGGACAATAAACCTCAGATAAAGATTTTCATAATTTTTTTTTAAACAGCATGTTATAGTATAGGCATGCTCCTAAACTAAAGGGCATAGACAAGCCTCATGGATAGCTTAGCTGAATTTCAAAGTCAGTCCTTAAAAATTCTGAACGGTCTGCTTCACTGAGCCTGAAAAGGGCTATGGCGACTCCATATTTGCAAACTTGTAAACATAAGGACCAGAAGATAAAATGGGGCTTGGGGGTAAAGTGATTTCAGTGTGTTATCATGACAAATGTTTATATGGAGAAATGCTAAGAAAAGCCAGAGCTCGTATCTGCCAGTCGGCTAGCTCTGGCTCTCTTAGATAAGTATCAGTGTGCAGGAGGGCTAATGAATCACACAGAAAGTGCGCCAGGGAAGGAGGAGTGGCCAGCGCGCAGGAGCATGTTCAACAGCTTTTGCCATCAGAAACAAGTAAATCAAAACTTCACTGGAGTTCCCTCATCCTCCAGTCAGAGTGGCTGTCAGGAGGAAGACAGGTGGCAGCAAATGCTGGCGAGGATGGCGGAGAGGAGATGCTAGTACATCGTCGCCCGTACCTTAACAGTCACAGTAATTCATTAGCAAGTGTGCGTGCACATGCTCCTCTCATATGTCTCCTCACCAACTGCACATCCTGTCTGCTAGACATGACACTTTGACTATGCCAGCTCACTTCTAAAACACAGGCTTTTTATCAGCATATGCTTGATTTATAAAACCCAGGGTTTTCTTTGGGCATTTCCATACATGTGTTTGACAAGTGTTGTCTTCACCCCCGTGCCTTTTGCCACTCTAAGCCTTAGCCTCCTGCTGGCTGCCTTACTCCTTCGAAATGGTTTTTCTCCTACTTTCCTGTCTTAGGATAGCTTCCACGTATGGGACTGCAGTGTGCTGCTCTCACTGTGAGTGCTCGTGCTCTGTGCGGTGTTCTTACGTACATTGTCCTGCATCTCTGTTGATTTAATCTCTATTACAACCCATTGTGCTCACGCCTTCTCTGGTGGATAGAGAGGTTGCAGCCATTGTCTGGCTTTTGTGGATGACACTGCAATATGCATGCACATGTGTGTGTGTGTGCACGTGTGTGTGCGCGTGTGTGCACGTGCACACGTGTGCGTATATGTGCGTGAGTGTGTGTATGTGTATATGTATATACATACATATATACATATCTCGTGGGGTATGATGACCTGGATTCCGTTGTGTATGTACCCAGGAGTAGTGTCATCTATGTTTAGTTTTTTGAGGAATTTATGCTGATTTCTATTCCCACCAGTAGTAATGCACTGGGGTCTTCTCTGCCATCCTCACCAGCATCTACTGCCATGTATTTCTTCCTGACTGGAGCAGGCTGGGCATTCAGTGGACATTCCATTTGCATGTTTCTGATGGCTGAAGCTATAGAACACATCTTCATGTGTTGGCCATTTGCACTTGCTTGGTGTTCAGGTCATTCGTCCATTTACTGATCAAATTATTTGGCAGCTTCTGACAGAGTCTTAGTAACACCATCATGTTGACTTTAACAGTAAAGAACTCATTAGCATGTGTGAATATACATCCCAGTCACACATTTCTCGGCTGATTTTATTCTTTAATGCCTTTAATTTCCTTACACTTAACAAATTCTCCTTCCATATGTATGCTGTTTTCTTAAATTTGTTGTTGTTGTTTTTGTAGACATCAGATTGGACCCAAAACTGACAAGGTTTTGGAAACAGCTCAGTTATTTTTGTTTCCTGCCTTTTGGCATGAACCTGGTAAGTAAAATCTGAATCCACGAAACAAGAGGAGTCAAGATGACTGTCATGTGCATAGCCAGCCCCGCCTGTAGGAGCCTGCCTTGTCTTCCCACTGGCTCCATTAGGTGAACTCCTCTACCCTCTTTGCCCTTGAAACTGACATTTAGATCTAGTAAGCCAGTCCTCAGGTTTCTCTTTTGTGGCATTCTGTTTGACAAAGGGACATGTGTGTTGTCACTCATTCAGTTCTTTTTGCAATGCATTGGCTCTGCTGCTCACTGCTCACTGCCACTTGTCCATGAGCAGTGGCGAATGTTGACAATTCCCCTGGTTTGTTTTGGTTTGCCCATCTAGGATTATTTCTTTGAAGAATTCCTCTTCTCTGACCACTTGAATACTGCATGGTGTAGATGATGCAGAGAAGGCCTGCTGAAGGCTTGGCTCTGGCCCTTCCTCTCAGTTGCAGAGCAGAGTTTGTTGTTTTAGAGACAGGGGTGTGTCTCTGTCCATCAGGTATTTTCCTGATGGTTACCGAGTTGGCCCACTTGAGGCAGCCACTCCACTGACTCCAGAGTGTTCCTTTACCACAAGCTTTGCGGTTGCCATGGCATAGTTTTGAGTCTGGGTCTTTTCTGGAAACCAATTAGGATCTCTCTTTTCTTCTCTTTTCATGTGTTCCTGGTAGCAAGTGTGGTTCATACTGATAGTTCTAGCCCAAATCCTTTATCAGTTTTAATATGTCTGTGTTTGAACAGCATTGAAGATCTTCCATCTCAAGCACGTGGAAGTGTTTATTTTATGTGACATGCCAGCCAGCAGTCTCCAAAGCATACCACCATTGTGCCTGCCAGCTCTATGAGATTTGTTTTCTTATCCTCTCCATTTTCCAGAGAAGGAGTTGAGCATTGCCTACGACAGCAAACAAAGCAGCAAGAATTGAATTTGGTTCCTTGGTTCTTGGGCTTGCAATCCTAAGCACTGTACAGACTGGGAGGGATGGAGGAATGAATGAATACAGACTGGGAGGGATGGAGGAATGAATGAATACAGACTGGGAGGGATGGAGGAATGAATGAATACGGAACTGACAAAATGTTTCCTCAGTTCAGAAAGAAACCCTCCTTTCTTTTTTTCTTCGATGGAGTCCTCTGGTATAGTACAGACCGAGACCCTGTGTCCTCAGCCCCCGAATCCTAGGAGTATAGGAATGTGCCATCACACAAGAATTCTCATAGTAGCTGAAAACCTGAGTGCATTTGAATTGTCCTTGCTTTAAACCTACCCCGTGCAGCAGATCTTCGGGCTATCCCCCATTACATATGAAGAAGAAGGGAAAGGGTTGAACAGTGTTCCTGAGCTAACAGTAGGTAATTTATCAAATCATATTTCTAACCCCAGTGAAGTCAGTTATCTTGAGCTGGGGATGCGAGTCTGTTGTAGACACGTGCTTATAGTGTGTGAGGCCCTAGGTTCAGTCCCACCATAGTGTGTGTGGTGGGAGGAGCAGAGTGGACGGTCATTCGCAGTTAATCTGCCTGCTTCCTAAAACCTTACATTTGGTTTTTGTGGAAACCTGCTTAGTCTTCTACATTAACATCCTAAAGACCATTAAAGTTGCTATGTGTGTCCAAAAACATGAAAACATAAAATTATAATTCTTTGGATAGCTGATCATCTAGCATGTAATATCTGAGATTAAAAAAAAAATACAGATGTGTATGTCTGCCAGAAGTAGTATACATAAGAGAAAAGAAAAAAAATGATTTGTATTTGAAAATGGTTCTTGTAGCATGGTGTCTTCCTTCATGAACACTGAAAATAAGGCTTCTGAATGCAGGGAGTAACAGACCTGGATAGAGAAGTTATAAAGGAGACTGGTGTAAATATTTCAGTGTCAAAACAAGTCCCGGGAGTAAGCCGACGCTCTCGCTTTCGCTGTACTTGATTGCATTGAGTTTCAAAACTGAAAGCATTCTGCCCACAGACCTCCACTCAGATGCAAGATTATTCAGAAATGCCAACACTATAGAATTATGGTGCAAGTGTATATTCTAAACGCCCCTGAAGTGAACACAGGGCATTATTACCCCACAGCCTAAGACAGTCACTTAGCATGTTTCTGTTTCTGTAGGGAAGGGCTTACAGTTAGTGAGATTACAATCAATAAAAGTATAAATGGTTCATAAGAGAAAACTCTTGTAAGCTCTGGGCATGCCTAGTTAAATTTCACTCAATTACTATTTTATAAGCATATGATATGAACAAGGATGTGCTTGCTGAGGGAAATATTCTTCAGTAAATCAGATGTGGTCCCCACTGCCTTCGTGGCGTATAGTCTGTGCAGAATGTTAGCCCGTGCCTTGATAACCACAGCTTAAAGCAGAAATACACTTTTTCTTTTCCTAAAGATTGGGCAATTTCTGCAGGACGAACCCAAAATGGTCATGTAAGAGAGGTGGCAGGTCAGTTAATTCCAGTAGATTCTCACTAGGAAGCAATTTAATCAAGATTCAGTTAAGTTTGTTTTCACACAGTAGTATGAACAGACTCAAAAGCAAAGATCTGGTTACATTCTCACAAGTTTCCAACATTCTATCCATTATTTAAACAGCGTGTCAGTATGAAGATAAAAGGCTACCCTGTTTCCCTTTGCTTTTTTACTTACTTGGCAAGTGCACTTTCAACAGCAACATGACTGGGACTCCTCTGAGTGGCCACAGTCACTGCACAGGGCCTAAAACCAAAGCAGTGCTCAGTCTGAAGGTAGAGTATCCCAGCCTAGTCATGCAAGGAAACTGCAGAGGAGGCTTCAGAGAATATGGCCTGACTCACTCTGCATTTTGGTTAGCATCTAATAAGTGTTGAAGATTTGTTAATTTTTAAATGCATTCCAATGAATTGAGATAATGGTTAGAGAAATACTTCTTTAAAATTCCTGTTTCGTTGCTATGTGGGGGGCACAACCTCCCAGCGGTTTGATTTCGCCGACAGCATCTTGTTAGGTTGAGAATTAGACATGGCCACCGGCCTGGAGTTGTTTCCCACGGTCAACTGACAGATCCTTCTGATCTGAAAAACAACTGGAGGCTGCCATCTCTGGTAAGTGTAGTGACAGACGTGCCACACTGATGTAGATACAGAGGGAAAGAATCTGGAGGGACATGGGCTCAGAATGCTTGAGAGAAGAGGAAGATGGCCCTCGTGTCCCCGAGTGAACCGTGAGTGAGAAGGAACCAGCTCTCCAAGGGAGGGCAATTTAGAGAGTAAATAGACTGTTCCTGCACTGAAGTTAGCACTGACACATAGCCTTGGTGGCCAACTAGCAGAGGTTCTATAGGAACTAGACAGGTATGGAGCACATACTTCCATGGTAGTCCCTGTAGGTGCAGGTAGCTCTTCCCTCCAGAGGTGAGTGTGTTCACCAGCGACCTCAGACCCTCCAGTGAGTGCCGCCCTGCTACGGTAGCCACTCCCAGTGTTGTGCAGCATAATGATGGAGCAAAAGTAAGAATGCTCTTCCAGACTGTGGACAGTACACACAAGGTATGTCACCCAGACTGTGGACGGGACACACGAGACGGTTGTCACAGGTGTCCGTCACCAAGCCAGGCTTTTCATAATGTACAGAATACACCAAGACAGAAAGTATGACATGTCTATGCTATGGAGTCTTGACCAAGAGCAAACCCATGGTAGTGAGCTTACCTGAGAATGTCAGTAGATTTCAGACCCAAGGACTTGTCAGCTTTTCAATAATAAAAAAATGGATGTTTTGTTCTAATGTGCTATTATATATATAGGTAAAGCAAACACCAAATGCTAAACAAGAAACAATCTTTTCTGTTTTCCAGGAAATAACAATATAATTGTTATTTTAAATGACCTTTATTCTTTCCTAATCAAACTTTGATACAATCAAGTGCATATGTGATAGTTTACTGCATCGCATGCTTGTGTGTTGTGTTGGTCATGCAGTAGAAGCAATAGCTGTCACTTGTATACAATCTGGGCCACATATTTTATATAGGAGTATCTAAAATCTTCCCCCAACATATTTAAAGCCCATACTAGTCAACACAATTTCTGAATGTATGGAAACCAAGCCAAAGAGAAGCAACATGGCATGTTAAAGAGTGTTGAGTATCCTTCGCCAGTACTGACTGGCAAACATGGCGGCTTGGGTCTTCTTCACAGATGTAGCAGACAATCTGAAGTAGGAGCTAAGCAGGGACAGGCCAACAGACCATGGTTTCTCAAGTTACTCCCAGCCTCTATAACGGGAAGCTAAACAGCCTTTGACACAGATTCACCCTCTGCCCAAACAACCTGCATTTATCAATCATTGGTTTTGTTGGTTGGTTGGTTGGTTGGTTGGTTTTTCATGTGTGTATCATGTCTTCTTAGGGGTTTGTTGCAAAAAAAGAAGAAAAATCCCCATAAAATGCTAACACACAAAAGCAGTCACCAATATATCCCTCCACAGTTGTCACAACCTTTTACGCTGCACATATGTGGGTTTCCTTGTTTGTGTGCATTAGTTTCAGGTCTATCGAAGAGAAGTTAAACAGATGATACTCTGAAGAGTAAATAAAGCAGTCACTGTTGGAGTACAGTAGGTGTCGATATTTGGAGGACATTTTGTCCAAACTTTGTTTTAGTTTTCATCATATTGTACTATAAAAGGACCCTGTATATATGAGATATTTAAAATATTGTGTAGAAATTGTTTCTTGAGACAGTCTCACTGGAGCTCAGATTGACCTGGAAGTCACCTTGTAGCTGGCCTCTAACCTATGGCAGTGTTCTTGCCTCAGCCTCCTGAGTGCTGGGCAGATGTGAGCCATCATGCATAGCTAGGTGCTGTAGGTGGCCAGTTTCAGCCCCCTGCTCCCGTTATTCAGGAAACCCTCTCTGTTAATGGGTCAAGACCAGGTAGGATTCCCCCCCGGGGTGAATAGGAGCTGTTGCTGGTAAGGCTGCTGCATGGATATTTCACACTTGGTTCCAAAGGCGCTTGGCCACAGTGAGCACAGAAAGCTGGCTCCCACACATCAGACAGACATATGAGTAGCAGCTGGGACGGGCTGTATTGCTGGCAGGGAGAGCCCATGTCTGGGGACAGAGCTCTGGACAACAGAATGCAGGGTTAGTAGACATAGGTTGCTGAGTTTCCAATGGGAGAAGCTACCGCAGGACTCTTAGAAAGAGCCCCTGTGGTGAGCTCATGGTTTTGTCCTGAATGTGAACACCTGGGAAGATGCAGGCAGTAACCTGTCCCTGAAGGAACTAAGATGTGGGAAGAGTCTCAGTGAGATGATCATGCCAAGGACAGCTGAGGTCTGTCACTGCGACCAGGCATCTCCTTCAGGGCACTGACCTAAAGCGAAACACATTCAAGGAGCCTTGGCATGCCATGAGGCAGAATGGGAAGCCAAGTGATAAAGTTTGAGAGAGAGAAGGCATCAGAGCTAAAACTAACAATTCCAAATGGAGACTTGCTATCTGTCCTGGGAGAACTGACACAGAAGAGGCTCAGTAGACCAAGGGCTTGCTCACCATCATGAGCACAAGAACTCGGACTCCTTGGCACCCATATATAAACCAGGTCTATAATCCTAGCTCTGTGGAGGTGGAGACAGGAGATCCTTAAAGCAGGCTGCCTAGTTAGACTGAATTGGCAGCTCCAGTGAGCCTGACTTGGTGGAGAGCATTTGAGGGGGGACACCAACCTCTGAACTATGCCTGCATGGGTACGTGCACACGTACGTACCCATGCAAGTACACATGGGAAGGGGATGCTTTAAAAGAAAATACTGGAAAACAAGGATTTTGAGTCCTAGTCCTATTAAAGTATTGCTTGAGAGTTCCTCATACTTGTGTGCATGGGGCCAGAACTGAGCCACCCTTCTGTTCAGTGTGAATTGTGGAGGCATACTGACACGTGTCTCCAAAAGGATAAGGCGGAGGGAGGGCCATGTTAGTCTAGAGGGGGTGGTCACATGGGGTTGTGGTTCACAGCACTGTCTGTCCCTCTGCCACCCGGGCACTCCTCCAGTGACACCACAGACCCGGCTCACTTCTGTGCAGCTGATGCCCTGTCCAGGCAGATATTGTCCCAACTGACAGTGAGTGTTCTTGCCAAATGTTAGAGCCATGGTCACATCTGCTTGTCTTCTCTCTGTAACTCGTTCCAGGCCTTGGGAACACATTGTGTCCAGGGGGCAGCTTTTGCAAGGCCTAATGCTCCGAAAAGCCTCTCTTTGTAAATGCATGCATCGAAGAGACAAGTTCCTGTTGTCTTGCCTGTAGTATTATTGTGTTTGATGTGGCCTGCCTCTGTGCTGTCAGCCCCTGTCAAAGCCACACTCTCCTCTCCAGCAAGGTGCTTCTCCGTGGGGTTCGTCATCATAGTCTTGTTTGGAGTGTTTTGTTGTTGTTGATTTCTTTTTCTTCCCTCCAGATGCTAAGATGTTCAGTTTCCGACACTGAAACCATTTGAGAGGTTGTCTGGCAGTAAACAATAGGGAAAAGTCAGACGCAGTTTATTTAAACAGCAAAACAAAAGTGAAAGGTCTCCAGGACTCGGGTCTTGAAAGGTCTCCAGGACTCGGGTCTCGTGTGCTTAGTAGACTACCTTAGAGGAAACCCCATCCTCACTTGTTCTCAACAGAGAAACCCAAGCAGACTTGCTCCTTTGTCTGCTTAGATGGCAGGAGAGTCTAGACTGCAGCACAGATGCCTGGCTCCCGGATGCCTTGAGGATGCTGAGCAAAACCTTGAGCCACTCTACATTTCCTTCTCTTGTAAGTTGCAGCTGGCACAGATACGCTGAGCTAGTCACTAGCAGCTTTTAGACAGGGCCTTACCAAAGGATAATGTAATATCTTAACTTTAGATGTGTTCGTAGGGTACTGGATTGCCTTTAAAGTGCCCCAGTGCCTTTCTCTCCTTCTCCAAAAGGAATTAGCTCTCAGCCTTGTGCTTTGCAAAGACAAACAGCTCAGGTAGACTAAAGACACAAGGCTGCCTTTAAGACATTCATTGGTTTTAAATTAAAATCATAACTGCTGTGTTTTACATTAGCCATGACACCTGAATAACAGACCAAGCTGCTTGTAGCTGCCCCACCACCCATGACTGAAGTGAGGCAGAAGAGGGGCCAGCCTCCAATCAGCTTGTGTTCCTGCTGATTGGCAGCCCAGAGCTCCCCATGTGCAGGGCATGAGTGGGATGAAATAAGAGACGTGAGTGAGCTGAAATTCCTGAAAGCAGAACCAAAAGGAGCTCAGTTGGTAAAGTGGTCTAATATGTAAGGACGTAACATCAGGGCCTGGCAGCACGTGTGCCTGTGATCCTGGTGCTGCATGTGTGCCTGTGATCCTGGTGCAGCAGAGGCTGACACACACTCGTGAGTCCCCGGCTACATCAGTGACTCTAGGCCAGCAACAAAACACCTCATTCCAAAACAGAAGACGAATACTTGCCTAAGGAACTTTCCCTGAGGTGGATTTCTGGCCTCTACACATGGGCATACATATTCATGTGCACATAAGTGATAAAAGGAGGGCAGAGATTTTTTTTATTTTTTACTTTTTACAAAAAGTTAAGCTTATGACTGTCATAAGAACAAAAATAGAAGTGTTGAAATTTATTGAATTTATTAGTGAGGATAAAGCAGCTGTTATTGGGATTGTGGAGGAAAAGCCAGACAAGTGCAACTGGAAGAGCTCCAGTTTGCTAGTGAGCTTGACACTGGCCTCCCCTTGTCCAGCCGCTTCAAGACCTTCACTTTGCCTTTCTGTAGACTTGTTCCTCCTGAGTTGTCATAGGATTGTCCCAGTGGAATAGCAATTCGATGGCTTAAAGAGACTCCAAAGGTATACTTTTTCCATTGAAAAAAGAAACCATACAGGGGGTGTGTGTGTGTGTGTGTGTGTGTGTGTGTGATCTCTGCTAGTGTGTGTGTGTGTGTGTGATC